>NW_021829667.1:10000-32187 GCF_006345805.1 Octopus sinensis | reverse complement strand
GAAAGTGTATGTATGTATATATATATATATATATATATAAACAAGGAAACAAGGAAAATGTCACTTATATTTGAACACGATACAAATATTCTTTAAAAAAACTTTTCTTTTAATTTTTCTAAATTTAATTTAATTGTTACAGTTGAAAAGTTCTCAATGACTGAAACCGGTACTGAAATGTTCTTTATAAAATTATTTTAGCATTTTCTATCTTGACTTGTTTTTCATATATATATATATATAATATATATATATATATATATATATATATATATATATACATATATTATATTAATGTAGAAAAATACAAACTGGGACAAGAACGTAAAACATTAGAGACGATACAAAAAACACGGACGGGACATTCGAAGCCTTCAATCTTCAGTCAAGAACTGGATCATCTTCGCAATTTCGGCTGATTAATCTTGAGATCGCTCCGATCCTGCCAGCCCCAAGAAAAAACTAAGCTACGACCATTAGATTTCTTGGAAAAAAGGATCGAATGTATACGAAACAAGGACAGAAAAACGGACGATGCCACACATATATAATCTTTTATCTTTTACTTGTTTCACTCATTAGACTCCGGCCTTCCTCGGCCACTGCCCTGAATTTTTACCCGAATATAATCGACCCCAGTATATTTTCTTACCTTGTTGTACTTATTCTTTTGCTCTCTTTTGCCGAACAAACGCAGACACAAAGACGCACACGCACCTCTACCCCCCCCCTTATATATATATATATATATATATATATACATATATATATATATACATATATATAATATGCAAAAAGCTCCTTTCAGTTTCCGTCTACCATATCCGCTCACAAAGCTTTAGTTGGTTCGAGGCTATGATAGACGACACTTGCCCAAGGTACCTCACAGTGGGGCTGAACCCGGAACCACGTGGCTGCGAAGCAAGCTTCTTACCACACATCCATGCCTGTGCCTCTGTATATATATCTATATGTATGTATGTATGTATGTATGTATGTATGTATGTATGTATGTATGTATGTATATATGTATGTATGTGTGTGTGCATGTATGTATGTATGTATGTATGTATGTATGTATTTTATTCTTTTATTCATTTATATGTTTCAGCCTTGAGGCTGCTACATATATATACATATACATACATACATATATATATATATATATATATAATATATATTATATATATATATATATATATTCATGTTTGTATCGAAAGACACACAAATGCGACTTCATATGAACAAGTAATATGTATATGAATAAATGTACACACACACGCCACACCACACACACACACAACATATATATATATACACACACACACACTCACACATATATATATATATATATATATATATATATATATATATATATTATAAATATTATATTATAGATATAACATATGTATGTATATGGTTTCGCTGCGTAGTTATAAATTTTGAAAACCGTTTCGACAAGAGGACTTTTTTAAAAGGTTTTACCAACTACACAAACTTCTTCTACTACTACTACTACTACTACTACTACTACTACTACTACTACTACCTCCACCACTACTACTACTGCTCCTTCTGCTGCTACTACTACAGGTGGTGGTAGTGCTGGTGGTGATGGTGATTGTGATGGTAGTGGTGGTAGCAGTGTATGTACAGTATGGCCTAACGGTTAAGAAGTTAAGGCGGGAGCTGGCGGAGTCGTTACCGTGCCGGACGAAACGCTTGTCGACATTTCTTCTGGCTTCATGTTCAGATTCCACTGAGATAGAGTTTGCCATTCAGGAGCGGCAGTGTGGTATGAAGCTTACTTCCAAGACGGTGACCTGGCAGAAACGTTAACACGCCGGTCCAAATGCCTAGCGGTATTTCATCTGCCGTTACGTTGTGAGTTCAAATTCCGTCGAGGTCGACTTTGCCTTTCATCCTTTCGGGGTCGATAAACTAAGTACCAGTTACGCACTGGGGTCGATGTAATCGACTTAATACCTATGTCTGTCCTTGTTTGTCCCCTCTGTGTTTAGCCCCTTGTGGGTAATAAAGAAATAGGTATGAAGCTTACTTCAAAGCACCATGGCTTCAGAATCAGTCCATCAGCATGGTACCTTGAGCAAGTGCCTTCTACTGTAACCTCATTCCAACGAAACACTTGTAAGCGGGTTTGGTAGACGGAAACTGAACGAAGACGTTATTATACGTATAACATATATGAGCTCAGAACGCGTGCTAATAATAATAATAATAATAATAATAATAATAATAATAATAATAAGGCGACTACAGTACCAGTGATTGTGGGATCTCTAGGAATGATAAAAAAAAAGAGGTACTGAAACCTATTTGAAAATGATACCAAGCTTACCATCCCTACAGGAAGTGCAAAAAATCGTGTTAACTGGAACGACTCATGTACTGAGAAGAGCATAATCGTTGTGCAAACAACATCCACTCAGGAATTTATTTATTAATTTTTTTTAATATATATTTTACCTTATATTTTGCGTGTGTAATCTGGGAATGCATACAATGAGCTTCTCTGCCCCAGGTGTACGGAAAACACTCGGCGAGAAATGGAAGAAAATTTGAAAAAAGAAGGAAACTAATATAATAATAATAATAATAATAATAATAATGAAGATGATTTCAAATGTTGGCCCTAGACCTGCAAATTTGAGGGAGGGGGCTAGTCGGTTACATCAACCCCAATACTCCACTGGTATTTAATTTATCAACCCGGAAGGTTGAGAGGCAAAGACATCCTCGGCAGAATTCGAGCTCAGAACGAAATGCCGCCAAGCTTTTTGCCCGGCGAGTTATAATAATAATAATAATATAATAACAATAATAATAATAATAATAATAATAATAATAATCCTTTCCACTGGAAGCACAAGGCCTGAAATTTCAGTAGAGGGAACTGGTCGATTACATCAACCCCAGCGTTTCTCTGGTACTTAATTTGTCCACCCGATAGAATAAGAGGCAAAGTCGACCTCGACAGAATTTGAGCTCAGACGAAATGCCTCTACGCCTTTTGCCCGGCCTACTACTACTACTACTACTACTACTACTAATAATAATAATAATAATAATAATAATAATATAATAATAATAATAATAATAACATAATAATAATAATAATAAAATAATAATAATAATAACATAATAATAGAATAATAATAACAATAATAATAATAATAATAATAATAATAATAATACCAATAATAATAATATAATAACAATAATATAATAATAATAATAATAATAATAATAATAATAATAACATAATAATAATAAATAATAATAAAAAAGAAATAATAATATAATAATAATAATAATAATAATAATAATAATAATATAATATCATAATAATAATAATAAAATAATAAATAATAACAATAAATATATAAAATAATATAATATAATAATAATAATAATAATAATAACAATAATAATATAATAATAATAACAATAATAATAATAATAATAATAATAATATAATAATTAATAATAACCATAATAATAATAATAATAATAACAATATAATCATATAATATATAATATAATAATAATAATAATAATAATATAATAATAATAATACCCTGATGCAGTACCAGGCAGTGGCTCTCATGGCTTCTGATCTTAACTGATTGGAAGTGTTACCATGTACATTGTTTTGTCTTGGTATGAAAGATGGGCTACAGTAAATATTTTGCTCAATGCCACAGATTTGTTTGTCAGTTGTTTGACCTTAACCAGTTGAGCATGTCCCTTAGTGGCTGACGATATGTGCATCTCTGATCATGAGCAGAAGTAGTGGGGGAGCATCATAGCCGTGTGTTGATAATTCTCCTTTGGAAACATGGGTGGTTCGTTCAACATCCTTAAACAATCCTTCTTCAGGGACCTTTTGAGCGAGATGGGCTACTTGACCAGAAGAAAATTCTAACTGGGCCCTACCTGTAAGGTCATGTGCTGCTTATCTTGATATGAGATCACCAGGTCGCGCACATATGGTTGTGATGCATGTGCTTGGTGTACCCTAAGCAGACGTGTAGCCATGATGGGTATACTGGGCTTCGTATATTTGTACCCCAGTGTCACTTTGATGGCATGCTCTGCTCTCTCACTCAATAATAATAATAATAATAATAATAATAATAATAATAATAATAATAATGATCTCGAAATTTAGCACACGGCCATCAGTTTCTGAGTGACACTAGTGTTTGACTTGTACTTTATCGATTTCGAAAGGATGAACTGTGAGGTCGACCACGGCGAAATTTGAACTCAGACTGTAAAAGCCAGAAGAAATTCCAAAATACCACTAAGCAATTTTGTCCGACGCACTAATGATTCTGCCAGTTGACCGCCTGTACTGACGCACGTTTTAGTGCTTGTGTTGCCTTGAAGCGGTGTTGCTGTAAAGTCGGTGTTATTGGTTGTTGGTGTGACGCTTTGTACACTATATTGATGGTGTACAATTATATATCAAATCCACAGTTATGAATAATTACATGCAAACTTTTAATTATGCCGTCTTGTCTTCATATTATTCTTTATTCTGTTGTGGAAGCACTCCATCAGTTACGACGACGAGGGTTCCGGTTGATCCGAATCAACGGAACAGCCTGCTCGTGAAATTAACGTGTAAGTGGCTGAGCACTCCACAGACACGTGTACCCTTAACGTAGTTCTCGGGGATATTCAGCGTGACACAGAGAGTGACAAGGCCGGCCCTTTGAAATACATGTACAACAGAAATAGGAAGTAAGAGTGAGAGAAAGTTGTGGCGAAAGAGTACAGCAGGGATCACCACCATCCCCTGCCGGAGCCTCGTGGAGCTTTAGGTGTTTTCGCTCAATAAACACTCACAACGCCCGGTCTGGGAATCGAAACAGCAATCCTATGACCGTGAGTCCGCTGCCCTAACCACTGGGCCATTGCGCCTCCATTCTGTTATTGTTGCATTTGTTCCTTATAATCTGCTGGTAATGATGTTGTTGATGCTGCCGTTGTCATTTCATGAGATTTTAAATTATTGTCTTCTTTTATGCAATTTCAGGGGAGTGTACGAATATAGTCGTAGCTGACAGTTGCACAGATGTACCGAACCGTACCCACTTCGACGAAACTTCGGCCTTGGTTACGACGGATATGTGTTCTTACGGTGCCAGCGAGAGCAACAGCATGACCGACAGCAGGAAAGAACATTGTCAGCCGCCATCTTTGCAGTCGGCTCAGAGCCTTGAGGACGCCACCAGTCCGGGCGTCGGTGATAGCCTCATGCAAAGTGGACATATGAATGGTGACGATGGTGGCGTGTCCAGCCCCAAACCTCGGAAGATTCGACGAAGCCGCACCACATTTACGACGTATCAGCTACATCAATTGGAGCGGTCGTTCGAGAAGACGCAGTACCCGGATGTGTTTACCAGAGAAGAACTGGCTATGAGACTTGATCTCAGTGAAGCTAGAGTACAGGTAAGTCTTTCTCACATATGTTCTGGAAGAGCAGATGTTATTGTTGTTATTATTATTATTATTATTATTATTATTATTATTATTATTATTATTATTATTATTATTATTATTATTATTATTATTATTATCATTATTATTAAGCTGGCAGAATCGTTAGCACGTCGGGCGAAATGCTTAGCAGTATTTCGTCTGCCGTTACGTTCAGAGTTCAAATTCCGCCGAGGTCGACTTTGCCTTTCCTCTTTTCGGGGTCGATTAAATAAGTACCAGTTACGCACTGGTGTCGATATAATCGACTTAATCCGTTTGTCAGTCCTTGTTTGTCCTCTCTGTGTTTAGCCTCTTGTGGGTAGTAAAGAAATAGGTATTTTGCCCGCTACGTTCTGAGTTCAAATTTCACCGATTTCGACTTTGTGCTTTCATCCATTCGGGATCCATTAAATAAGTACCAGTTAGCACTGGAATCCATGTAATTGAGTTAACCCTTCCCCAAAATTATAGGCCTTACGCTTCCAGTAGAAAGGATTATTATTATTATTATTATTATTATTATTATTATTATTATTATTATTATTATTATTATGTTTATATTAATATTATTATTATTATTATTATTATTATTATATTATTATTATTATTATTATTATTTTTATTATTGTTTTATTATTTTATGTGTTTCATATGTTGTTGTTTTGTTGTTGTTGTGAAGGGGGCGAGCTGGCAGAGGCGTTAGCGCGCTGGACGAAATGTTTAGCAGTGTTTCGCCTGTCGCTACGTTCTGAATTCAAATTCCGCCGAGGTCGGCTTTACCATTCATCCTTTCGAGGTCGATAAAAAAAGTACCAGTTGAACACTGGGATCGATGTAATCAACTCTTCCCTTCCCTTCCCATAAGATTGCTGCCCTTGTGACAAAATTTGAAACCATTGTTGCTATTGTTGTTGTTGTTTTTTGTTCTCTGAGTGCTCGATCTTTTTTGCTCTGGTTCATTTCGTGAGAGCGGACAGCAACCAGTTGCCAGAAGTCTTACAGTGTCTCTTTTTGCACATTATAATTTTTGACAATTGGTTGTTAATTATCGTGGAAGACACTCAACACCCAAGTACCAGGCTCAAAAATTCTAGGTGTCCCCATCCGAGCAGTTTTTGGGGCCTGCTCTGCTCGGAATGTCAATTCCGATTTCTCTGACATATTTCTCGAACTTGGTTCTTTAGCGCTCCGAATGCCCCTACAACTACTGAGATGACAGACACTTTTCTCATAGCCTACATTTCTGAAATGACATCGTTTAGTAGTCTGTATTTTTCTATCTTTTCTAGTTTTTTGTCACTTATGTGCTCATTGCAATATCTGTAGTCTTGCTTCCCTTTTTTTCCTTCATCTACCACAACAATGTCTGGTCTCCGAGCATCGATTAGGAAGTCATATTAGATTGTAAAATCCCACAGTATCTTATATTTAATGTTTCCAGCCACTCCTTTTGGTTCATGTTCGTGCCTTCATGTTCGCCTTAACTTCTTAACCGTTCGGCCATACTGTACATACACTGCTACCACCACTACCATCACAATCGCCATCACCACCAGCACTACCACCACCTGTAGTAGTAGCAGCAGCAGCAGCAGAAGTAGCAGTAGTAGTAGTAGTAGTGGTAGTAGTAGTAGTAGTAGTAGTAGTAGTAGTAGTAGTAGCAGCAGCAGCTGCAGCAGCAGCAGTAGTATTAGTAGTAGTTGGTAAAACCTTTTAAAAAAGTAACTCTTGTCAAAACAGGTTTTCAAAATTATATAACTACGCAGCGAAACCATATACATACATATGTATGTATATATATATGTATGTGTGTGTATGTGTGTGTGTGTGTACATTTATTCATATACATATTATACGTGCTCTGTCCAGGCCGTACTTTACACATGGTCTCCAATGAACAAACTTAGCCACGTTATCGTGAATCGTTTGTAGTGCTTTTGAGCTCGCAGTACGTAAGATTGTTTCGTGTTTGCTGGTACGCATCCTACAAAGGGGTAATTCGCTGTTCTTACTGATTTGGAAACTCGTATAGCTAACTCTCAGAATATGTTCCTAGGCGCTGCATAACAAATGCCGCAGTGCATCCTTTCAGATCACTTCTTCTTAGTCATCTCCAAGTGCTGGTATTGTCTCATCCTTCGTTTTCTCTGAGGTATTTACCTATGCTCCACTAACTTCATCACAAACACAGGACAACCGCAACTACAAAAACCCACCAGAACCGCTACCATTCTTCTGTTTGTCTTTCTCTTTTCTCTTCTTCGCCTTCTTCCTTTCTTTGCCATCCTTCGTCTTTCGGGAGTAGCTTTTCCCGTGTCTATAAGTTTATTTCGAACTGTTTAGTTTTCAACATGAATTTTTCTAGTTCATTATAACTTCGAATGCATTCCTTTAAACTTTTATTTCAATCTGTTAATTATTAATTTATCTGTTTTCCAGGTTTGGTTTCAAAATAGACGCGCAAAATGGCGTAAACGAGAAAAAGCGATGGGTCGCGAGAGTCCAACATTTTTATCAAATGAACACATCCAATCACTGCCAGACGTAAGCTCTCTAGCTGGATCTACACATTTCAACAGCACAGCAAGTGATTCCTTCTGGCAAAACCGTTTCCCTCATCTCACAGGAGTCAGCCCGTTCCTAACATTGCATCATCAACCTGGCTTCTCTACAATAGCACCGTCCTGTATTCCTGGGAAACTACCATTTGGAGGCCTCCTATCGAATTACGTGGGTGCCTCCGGTGGTACGCCAAGTGTTTTACCAAATATCCTTCTTAACAGTAGTATGATACCAAGTCCACATATCAGCCACTCACCCGTAAGATTCACCTTTGACCCTGATGTGGTTGATATGAGAAAATCCAGTATTGATAACTTGCGTTTCAAAGCCAAAGAACATTCGTCCACCATGGACCATATTCCGATGCTAGCTCATGCACACCAGGAATTGGCCAAGTCATAATTGAGAAGAAACAATTTCCATTTTAACCCATCTCCCCATCCGTTCCTTCCATTTTGCTTTTCTTCTTCGTGTCTTTTTTTGCCCTTTCTATTTACCCTGCACACACACACACACACACACACACATACACACACACACTCACATCATACGTATGTAGGTATATAGGTATGTCTATACATATCTATATATATTTGTACGTATATCTATATATATATATGTGTACACACACACACATATGTATATATATATATATATATATATATATTTCTGTATATATATATATACTCTCTTTTACAAAACCATAAGAAAACTAAATCTCTGTCCATCCACGTTATCTGTCAGTCTGTATATCTATCTATCTATCTGCCTGTCTGTCTATCTATCTGACTATTTCTATCTATCTCTCTCTCTCTTTCTCTTTCTTTCTCTCTCTCTTTCTCTCTTTTTTCTCTCTCTCTCTATGCATCCATGAAAACATTTCCTTTTTCTTACACCTTCAGCCAACCAACAACCCGCCCACACCTCCCACTTCTCTATTCCTCTATCTCACGTGACGACTATCGCCAGCGAATACCCTGGCCTCTCTCTCTCGCTCTCTCTCTCTCTCTCTCTCCCTCCCTCTCTCAACATACAATAACAGACCGACCAATTTTCTCTCCTCTGTGGCTTTAGAAAAATTAAATGCGATAAGAAAAATGAATTATTTATTTTAGTATTTGTGTTAGTTTTTATTTTGTTTTTTCTTCAATTTATTTTTGTTCCATAGTTATTCTTTCCTTTTTGTTTCGTATGTCTTGTTCGTTTGTAAGTACAATAAATAATTACACTAACAAAAAAAAACAAATGGCGGAACAATTTTGTATGAATTGTTTTTTTTTTAAATTTTATAATGTATTTGTGAATTAATTTCACTGGAGCGTACCGATAAAATAATTAGGTGACCTGATAATTAGGTGACCTGATAATTCAACGTTCAACAAACGTCATGTTTGTGTATCTTTTCGTTTCTTTTTTTTTCATTAATTGATTTAAAATTTTAAGCATTATTGTTTACTAATTCCAGTTACTGGACTGTGGCAGTGGAGGTACATCTCTTGTAATATGCGTTATAAGCCATTAATTTCAACCCTTTACCAATTACATATTTCATTAACGAGTATTCATTCATTGAAAGATTACCCATCCTCCCGTTAATATAAGATGAAAGGCAAACTGGACTTGCACGAGAATTGAGCACAAAATCAAACAAGAAAAAAAAAGACAACCTCCAAACAGATTATTTTATTTACATTTTTGTTTACTCTGCGTATCAATTAATATTATATTTAAGAAAAAGAAAATTTTAGAATATTTAGTTTTTGTATTCTTGAAGTGAAATCGTGTGTTGAAACAGATTTCGATGTATCTTGGAAAGGTCTTTATGCCAAAATAAACACACGCACTGATGGTACTTCACTTTTATTATCATTATCATTACTATTATTACTGAATGAGAGAGCAGCACACGTCATCAAATTGACGCTGGAAATACAAACATACGAAACCCAATACACACAACATGACCACCCGTCTGTTAAGGGTACATACATTTCAACCATATATGCGCGACATCGTGATCTCATATCCAGATAAACAGCGCATGATCTTGCAAGTGGGGCCCAGCTAGAACTTTCTTCGGGTTGAATAGCCTCTCCTGTTCAAAAGGTCACTGAATAAGGGGTGTTTAATGACGATAAACGAAATACTCATGTTTCCAGGGAGGAATTATTCAAATCCCTCTCAACACATGGATACGATGAGCCCCCAATATTTCTGCTCATGATCAGAGAAGCACATCTACTTCAGAGAAGCGCCAACTACTAAGGGATATGCTCAACTGATTATGGTCAAGCAACTGATAAACAAATCTGTTGTACTGAGCAGACTATATGCTGAAGCGCAACTTTTACACCAAGACAAAACATATGCATATGTTAACACTTCGAATCAGTTAAGATGAGAAACCACGTGAGCCACTGCTTAGTATTGCATCAAGGTGTTTCTTCTTCTTCTTCTTCTTCTTCTTCTTCTTCTTATTATTATTATTATTATTATTATTATTATTATTATTATTATTATTATTATTATTATTAATAGTGGTTAGAGCAGCGGACCTCGCGGTCGAGGGATCGAGGGTTCGAATCTCAGACTGGGCGATGTGTGTGTTTATGAACGAAACACCTAAGCCCCACGCAGCTCCGGCAGAAGGTAATGGCGAACTTCTGCTGACTCTTTCGCCACAACTTTCTCGTCTTGCAGCTCACCAGCGATGGACCAGCATCCCGTCCAGCTGGGGAACCTATACACCAAGGAAACCGGGAAACCGACCCTATGAGCGAGGCGTGGCTCGAGAAGGAACAAGAAGAGAAGATCATCATCATCATCATCTCCTCCTCTTCCTCCTTAACTCAGGATAAATCTTATTTCTGGTAGAGTTTATGTGCTTTAACAGATTATTGCCTGTAATCTTAGATAATCACATGATTTCCATAAGCCATAAAGTGCTCAAAGCCCTTCTGATGTTGTTTCCTGTTCCTAAGAGGCAAACCTTCGGCAGAGGCCCTACAGGACACTACATTCCATTTTACAGATTTCCAGTTACAAATCCTCGCCATCTCAAAATTTAAGTGTTTAATGTTTTCCATATCATCATCGTCTTCATCATCATCATCATCACCATCATCATCATCATCATCATCATCATCACCATCATCATCATCATCATCATCATCATCATCATCATCATCATCAACACCATCATTGTCACCATCACCATCATCATCATCGCCATCATCATCATCAGCAGCAGCAGCAGCAGCAGCATCACCACCACCACCACGATCATCATCATCAGTAGCAGCTGCCTCTTCCTCACTACCAACACCATGATCATGATCGTGGTAATCATCATCATCATCATTATTCTAATCATCATCAATTTGTTAACCATTTAACCTATTGACTAATAGATTGTTTGATTAATTGTTTGGTCAATCACTCAATCAATCAGCTAGGTTTATCGGAGTTTTGTCGTTGTCATTTCTCAACGAAAGATGTTTTCGAAGATATACTGAAAGGGAGAAATTTGAATCTATTGAAAGAGACGAAATGAAGAAAGGAATAAACACAAAAGCAAGCAACTACTCCAGAAAGCTTATTCCTTACACGAAAATAAACAAAAGAGTATTTTTATGGTCACTTCTGGTTTGATGTTAGCTTGTCGAAAACAGTGGATTCAAAGGCGAGGTCCGAAAACAGTTACTCGACAAAAACAATTCATCAAAGTAGCATTTGCTCGAATCTAAAATTAATCACATTATAGTAAATACTGAAAAATACACAAAACAGATTGACGGAAAAGATCATATATATATATATATATATATATATATATTCAAGTCTTTTTTAAAATAATGATTTCAAATTTTGGCACAAGGCCAGCAAGTTCGGTGGTTTCGGTAAATCGATTACATCGATCCCAGTGTTCAACTCGTACTTATTTCCTTGACTTTGAAAGAGTGAAAGGTAAAGTCGACCTCGGTGAAATTTGAACTCAGAACGTCAAGACAGACGAAACGCAGCTAAGCATCTTGTCCAGCGTATTATTCCGCCAGCTCACTGCCTTGAGCCTCATTAAAGTAATCCTTTCTCCTATGGTCACAAGGCCTGACATTTTGGGGTCGGAGGCTAGTCGATTACATCGACCCCAGGCCTCAATTGGTACTTATTTTATCGACCTGGAAAGGATGAAAGGCAAATTCAACCCCGGCGGAATTTGATCTCAGAACTTTAAGATGGATGAAATATTGCTAAGCATTTTGTCCCGTGTGGTAACTATTCTACCAGCATACTGCCATAAGTCTTATAGAATTTTAAAAAAATTTTTAATTCATTCTATTTATTTTTTTAAACCTTGCAGTCAGGAGGCAAGGTAGTGCCCATGACCCATTACAATATTTCCAAGACTGGTAAAAGAGTGGAAGTATCCTCGGACTGGAAATCCTGTTTGAATTCTTTCAACAGAGTGGACACCATTAAAAGAACCCAAAATTCCGAGTGGTGGAGTTAAACCGATTGACGGATTAAGTCTAGCACCGGGCTAAGCCTTGACGAGATTTGAACTCGGAACGCAAACGACCAGAAGAAATACTATAAGACATCCGATCCGTCATTTTTATAGTTCCACTAATTTACCTTGGTACTTTTCACGACTCTGAAAAGATGAAAAGTAAACTTGACCACGGTGTGATTTTGAACTCGGAGCGAAGAGTATCAGAACAATCAATAAATGTCAGACTTACCATCGGACGCTCTAACAGTCTGGTATTCAGTACTGTAGGTTTCATATATCACAATTCTTTCGTCAGAGAATGAAGGAGTGTGAATAATAGAGAAAACATATTTTTATGCACGGTTCGGCTTGTTCTAGATTACTAAATGGTTGCCCTTAATTTTTTTACTTTTGCAAACTTGCAGCTCTACCAGTGTAATTTTATACACTGACATAGATTACATTAAAATACACTATAGAAATAAATATTCATTATTCTGGATTTGAGGACGATTTGGCTGCTATTTCTAGCAGCTCCATCGATCGTGATTTCCTTATTGCAGATTTGGCACTAACAATACACCCATAAAGCTTCCATCAAATTTCGAGTTTCTACCATATATTTCATTAAATATATCTCTTAACATATTCCAAATAATGACACCTTATATGGATACACGAAGCGGCATTTCTGAGGTTATCGATCATCGATTTAAATAGAACCGAAGAAAAAGCTGCTTACAGGTCTAAGCTATATGTGAAATACAGTCACCCCATGTCAAAGTAGTCGTCAAATATTTGAGTAATCCGGTAAATATTGGGTTGTCTGGAAAGTTCGTGCCGATTTTTAAAATAAAGAAAAAAGGTCAATAAATACTTGCCATTACATTTTTAATCAACCAAATATGAACGGTTTTGTTGCATAATGCGTTTCCATCTTTCCTTTAACTTGAAAATACCCTCTTCCCAGAATTGAGGTGGTTTCATGGCAAAGAATTCATCAAGGTATCTTTTTACGTCATCCAAGGAATTGAAATTTTTACCATTAAGACTATTCTGCAAAGACCTGAATAAGTAGAAATCCGAAGGAGCAATATCTGGTGAATATGGAGGGTGGGGTAACACATCCCAGCCGAGCTGCAGCAATTTTTGTCTGGATCCCAAAGCATCAAGTGCCGAAAATGAACTTTCTTATCTTCCATTTTAAAAGGTTACAGAATTAACATGGGTTATAGGAACATAAACCTTCTTCCACGAAAGGATAGCTTAAACTGTGTTCTAAATGGAGATGTTGTCAAATCCTATTTCATGGACTCAACCATGTTCTAAAATAAGTCGAAATGTAAGCTACTGTAAATCGGCACGAACTTTCCGGACAACCTAATACTTATGATTTATGAACGGGTTACAAGAACAGAACATAGGAAGTGGCATGATTTATAAATTCTTAAAAGGGTCAGTTTTTGACTTTATCTTGCCGGATAAGATTACTATGAAAATCATGGGTCCATGCTAATTGGCCCACTTCAAGTTCTCCTCTCTGTGTGGGAATGTTTAGCATATCGACTTTGAGGAATAAGAAACAAAGTCCACTCTAGCAAGGTTTGGATTTGGTTGTAAAAGGATATAATTAAAAGCCTTTCTTCCTATATTGAGGTCTTAATTTAAACTGTTTCACACTCCCTGAAATCGACCAGTCTGTGTCAATAATAAATGTTATCATGGAATCTCGAGCAGCTACAAACCATCATTGGAAAAATCCTCCGTGAGTTGTTATTGTTATTGTTGTTGTTGTTGTTGTTGTTGCTGTTGCTGTTTTGTAACTGAAGATCAAGGTGGCTGATCTTTGATGAAAGGTGTTTCGGTCGTGACAACTCTTCCATCTTTTCTGTTTTCGGGCACATTTTTCAATGTGTCCTTCCGTTTCTTTTTTTAAAAACAACTGGCAGTGATTGAAGAAATACAGCTACTATTTCTATGGGGTTGAACGACCATGTAGAGAGCTTTTATTGACTCGTCCTCATTCAGTGTTCGAGTCAGCGAGAACGAATTTTGAGATAGCGGGCCTCATGAACTCAAAACTTTTTAAGATGTCCTCTATTGTGACTCAGAGAAAAATCACGTTTTTGTATAAATAGGAAATAGCAGATATTTTAAAATAAGGTTACAATAGTTTGAGTGAGGCTGTTGGTAATCTTTCTTAATAGAAAGATTAATAAAACAGTTGCAGTTGGCATTTCTTAAAAGCAAAACTAATAGTGACTATGTAATGTGCAGCTAGTCTTTCTTGGGGTTATTATTGACTATTTAGTGTTGAAGTTAGTCACCTGTAATAGCAAGAATGGTAGGGACTGCTTAGCGGTAAAAACTAGTCTTTTTTTAATTGTAAGAGGTTCCACAGTGCTTCTTCTTCTTCTTCTTCTTCTTCTTCTTCTTCTTCTTCTTCTTCTTCTTCTTCTTCTTCTTCTCCTCTCTTCTTCTTCTTCTTCTCTTCTTCTTCTTCTTCTTCTTCTCCTTCTTCTTCGTTTTCTTCTTCTTCTTCTTCTTCTTCTTCCTCTTCTTCTTCTTCTTCTTCTTCTTCTTCTTCTTCTTCTTCTTCTTCTTCTTCTTCTTCTTCTTCTTCTTCTTCCGATCAGGACTCACGCCATTAGCCACAAAGAATAATCTCTAATTCGAGCCTACTCTAAGCTACTAAGAATGCGTGTTGCAACTTGAAGATCCACCCACCACCCGCGATAGACTGGCGGTTGCACGGGCGCGAAAGCTACGTTGTTATCCTCATTCCGTAAACGGTGGCTTTTAACCGGTGGAGAGCTGAACCATCCTGGGATACAGAGGATTCGCAATCTAGACTAGGGTCTGAAAGTTTACCACACCATAATGGGTTACACAATGGTTCCTCTGCTTTGTGGCAGAGATAGGAAGAAAAGTTGTTGTGAAAGAGTACAGCAGGGTTCACCACCCCACCCTGCCGGAGCCTCGTGGAGCTTAGGTGTTTTTGCTAAAAAGAAAATTAAAATGTTCGGTCTGGGAATCGAAACCGCGTTCTTACGACCGCGAGACCGCTGCCCTAACCACTGGGTCATTGCGCCTCCACAGTGCTGCTGCTAGTTTGCATTCTTGGTTAGGTTATTTGGTTAGTTTAATGTAGCAGATGATATTAATTAATAGTAGAAATGATATAACTGGAGCACTTTTGAGCAATACGGGTGAGCAGTTAATTAAAACTTGCTTGGTGAGGTAAATGAACGGAAACAAAGTTAAATATTTTGTCTTAACTCCTAATGAATTAAATTCCCGTGTAATATTTCGGGATAAATCCTCTTTTCAAGGATAAATAATCAAATAGTCCGAAGAAATTTGTTATATTTGTTGTATTTGAAAAGAGGCTTCATCCCGAAATAGTAGTGCAGTGTTAACCTATGTAAGGTAATACAATGCCTTCATATAATGGTTTTTATTTTATTGATATAATTTTGCATGTCCTAATTATTCGTTAACCACATTGCTCAAAGCTTTTACGAATAATTATTTCATCTTTATATACTGCATGCTTCGAGTTATTTCCAATACATTTTTTTTTTCTAATTAAGATTAAGATAGACTGAACAGTGTAATTTATAAATAATGTAAATTACTAACTAGGTAGCCAGGGAATAGGCTGTGCTGTCGCTAATCTTCCTTCGTTCAGATTTCGTAGCCTGTAGATGTCAAGTTTGGATTTCTTTCTTCCAAAATAGATTTTAATTCGTTTCATTAAAGTTACAGAACTATTAAATTTTTTAAGTTGTTAGTTTTATAGAATGGCAAAACTTAGACGAACATTTTATTGCGAGATATTGTAGGGATCCTACGTTTACGTTGCTGACATCGATCTCTCTATATATAAACGGCAGTTTGTCTGTCTGTGTGTCTGTGTGGCTGTCAGGTTGTACCCTCACCCTGACCACGGCTTTCAACCGATTCTGATGAAACTTGACACACACATAGCCCTATGTCATAATTCAAAACTAACGCAGCGAAAATTTTGAAAAGTTCCCCCAGTTCTGAAAAGAATCGATAAATTCGACATGGGGTCGAGAATCTAAGCTTTTTATATGCAACACATTTTCTGTTGTAGTTTTCGCAACTTGCAATCGGGAGACAGCTAGGAACATTGTATACATAGAAGTATTCGAGTGAAGAGAAGACATTGCAACCTACACATGCGCCTTCGTTCCCTAGAGGGAAAGAACTAGATTGGGATTAGTCGTTGCCTACTAGGGGCTCTTACATACCCGGGCAACGCCGGGCTATGCTGCTAATAATATTATAAGGCTTCTTATTAATAAGGTATGTAACAGTTACTAAAAGAAAGCAATTATTAAAGGTTTGACTGTCTGGAAATTTTCTTTTGTAAATTCATGTTCCAAGAAATTTCCTGTAATTTCGATTTCTGAAGTTTATTGAATATTTGAACTAGAGGTCTTTCTCTAGTTTAAATATTTGTTGCATTCACTGCGGAGTAGAGTTCATAAACAATATTAACTCGTTGCAGCGAAATTTTCAGATTTCATTTGCAACAGTCACTCTCTCTCTCTCTCTCTCTCTCTCTCTCAATGTTTCCATTTCAAGTTTTAATTCGCTATTTCCAAAATCCACAGTTTATTCTACATACGTAATGTAAAATAAAATATCTATTGAATGAATGAATGCTATCAGACAAAATAGCTGTATAAATTTGAGGCTTCCATGATATAGCATGCAGGTATAATTTTTTTTTTTAATTAAGAAGTGTCGTTGTTGGTAAGGCTGTTTGAAACGGTATAAGCCTTACAATAATGACTATGTGATCGCTGCTATTTCTAGCAAGCTAAACGTACTACGGTGACATTAAAGTTTCTTTACACTACAGATATATTACAACAAGGATAAATTACTAAAAGAAATATTTACCTAGCAAGTGAGATTTTATTTGTGAGATTAAATTGAAGTTTTCAGGAAAATTTAACTTTCTAAATTTCCTTTCATTACTCTCTCTCTCTGTTTTCTCTTTTACTTGTTTCGGTCATTTGACTGCGGCCATGCTGGAGCACCGCCTTTAGTCGAGCAAATCGACCCCGGGACTTATTCTTTGTAAGCCCAGCACTTATTTTATCGGTCTCTTTTGCCGAACCGCTAAGTTACGGGGACGTAAACACACCAGCATCGGTTGCCAAGCAATGCTAGAGGGACAAATACAGACACCCAAACATATACACACACATACATATATATATATATATATATACGACAGGCTTCTTTCAGTTTCCGTCTACCAAATCCACTCACAAGGCATTGGTCGGCCCGAGGCTATAGTAGAAGACACTTGCCGAAGATGCCACGCAGTTGGACTGAACCCGGAACCATGTGGTTGGTTAGCAAGCTACTTACGACGCAACCAATCCTGCGCCTATTCATTATTGAATATTTTGAAGTTCACAAATTTAAATATTCAGTAAAAAGGTAGTTTGGTATTCTTTGCTTAAACTACTCAAACTTCGTTAATTTCCGTAAAAATGTTTTATTAATTACTTTATTTGCACGCCATCTTCAGCTCTATGTATTTGTAGTCAGTCACACACGTATACGTGTGTTTTGTATGTACGTTTGTATACATTTATGTATGTGTGCATGTTTGTGTGTGTGTGTGAGAGAGAGAAAGAGTGAGTGAGCGAAGGGATGTTTAAGCAAAGAACGCCAAACTACTTTGTACTAAATATTTAAATTATTGTACTTGAAATATTCAATAATGAAATGAAATTTAGAAAGTTAAGTTAAATCCTTAAAATTAATAGGTTTAAAGAAACAGAATTCATAGCTAATGCTAAACAATCGGATTAAAAGTGCAAGAGAACCATAAAACCATAAAAAAAAACAGACCGTTTGGTTCGTTCAGCTTTATAGAATTGATGTAAATATTTCATGAAATATGACGAAGCATTTATTTTGTAGAAACATTTTCTTGCCAGTTAGAAATACAATGAGATCTTAAAAGTAATAATGTAAACGTTACATACATCAGGATGCGAAACCAAAAGAACTATACCATGAAGGCTATTCACAACTAAAATGCCAGTGATCCACAACCCACATCAGGAAGCAAATATAACTACAAATAATCGATATCATACCCGTTTAGCAGTAATTTTTGGGAAAAGGTAACAAAACTTCAGAAGGGGAGTATTAATGAAACTACAACGAGAATGACGTTCAAAGCAGGTTATATGCAACACGTAGATTATTTCCATAAATATAAGGAAAGCAAACGTCTTTCAGAGTGGATATTTTGAATCTAACGGAGAAAAATATATACATGACTATAAGCTGAGAAAATATATATATAAATGGCGAGAAGTACGAACTATTAGTCCCGGAAAATGCACCATCACAACACAGAAAATATGTCTGCTCGTTAGAAGAAAGGAACATTGTAAGTAAAACAGTTTACATCAAAGATTGGTCCCAGTTGTAGAGTAGAAATCGAAGATTTGTCAGTGAGGCAGCATGACAGTATTATAATGTTTACCAATATGGACTATAGCTTCGCATCAGGATAGAACTAATCACTAACCACATTGACCTGGTATACCCAACGATGAGAACGGCTCAACCAATAAAATAAGACTGACCATTAAGTATTACAGGTAACTCACAATGAAAGCTTCATGTTTGCTTGAGGGTACAAAGCATGTTATAAAAACCTACATAGACACGTGTCTTCACGGCAAGAAACTATTAGCAACTTGTAACTTTATACTATGTACATTAAATTATATCATGGGAGAGAATACTTTTTGTTGATTTTACCGTAAGGGAACAGTAAACTAAATATACATACATTCAAATGTGACATAAATCCACTAATAACATCGAAAGATAGGTTAAAATCCAAACTCCAAAATCCTTATTACACAAGGAGAAGAATAGAAAATATTTTTTATTTTTTTAATGTTTTTTATACTTGTGCTTCGTTGACTACTTCATGTAGTGATGAAATAACCAAACTCACAGGAGCATGCGCATGTAAAGGCATAAAGATATCAAAAATGCTCTTCTTTATCTCTCTACTCTATTCTCGCTCTCTATTTCTCTCTCTCTCTCTCTCTCTCTCTGAAATATATATATATATATATATATATAACAATTGCAGCGTGGAAGGTGTTTATGAGACATTTAAAAAAATACACAAAAACCGTTAGATTCACTTTAACATTTAAATTTAATTTGTCAAAATATTTTAGTCGCTTTGAAACCGCGACCTGTTCACTGACAAAATTCCGTTCAGCACAGAATTTTGTCAGTGTTTCAAAGCGACGAAAATATTTGGACAATTATATCTAAATGTTGAAGTGAATCTCAGATCAAGTCACTTGTTATGCTAGTACATCTCCATATATATATATATATAATATATATAATATATATATATATATATATATATATATATATATCAAATATATATATATATATTTATATATATATATTATATATATATATATATATATACCATACATACATACATACATACATACATACATACATACATACATACATACATACAACATACATACATACATACATACTGTAATATATATATAAACACACACACACACGCGCGCAAATGTTTCATGTAGCGCCATACATTCGTCAGCGAGTAAAGGAAGGTGGGTAATACATCAACTGTGACTGTATGTTTTGTTGAATACTTTCAAGTACCAAAGTACCGAATAGGACGTCTTGTTCTTTATCAAATTCACTTCATTTAAGGAAATTTTGTTACAGTAATTTTTCGAACGGAGGACAATGCTTCTAAAGAAACTAGCGCCAATTTCCTTGAAGAGCCGCTGCTCTTTAACGGTGGCCTTTCCCCTCAACACAATGAGTTACGCAGAAAAGTGAATGCTCCAAACAGAAGTACATGGAAGCACTCCGTCGGTTACGACGATGAGGGTTCCGGTTGATCCGAATCAACGGAACAGCCTGCTCGTGAAATTAACGTGTAAGTGGCTGAGCACTCCACAGACACGTGTACACTTAACGTAGTTCTCGGGGATATTCAGCGTGACACAGAGAGTGACAAGGCCGGCCCTTTGAAATACAGGTACAACAGAAACAGGAAGTAAGAGTGAGAGAAATTTGCGGTGAAAGAGTACAGCAGGGATCACCCCCATCCCCTGCCGGAGCCTCGTGGAGCTTTAGGTATTTTCGCTCAATAAACACTCACAACGCCCGGTCTGGGAATCGAAACCGCGATCCTATGACCGTGAGTCCGCTGCCCTAACCACTGGGCCATTGCGCCTCCAAACAGAAGTATATATATATTCACACACACACATACACACACATATATGACAGACTCTTCAGTATGAGGGTTCCACAATTTCTTACTGAACAACCACACAGATGATTTGTTTATAGTGAGCAAATGTTTGTGTAGACATAAGCTCACTCTCTCCATCAAATCGATATTACCTGTACAGGTGCAACGGGTGTATGCCACACGTCAGATGACGAAATGGTCGCAGAGCAACGTGAAATGAAGTGCTTTGCTCAAGAACACAACGCAACGCCCGGTTTGGGAATCGAACCCAAGATCTTGCAATCGTGAGTGCAACACCTTAACCACTGAGCCATGTGCTTTCACATATATATGTATGTATGTATGTATGCCTGTATGTATGTATGTATGTATGTATGTATGTATGTATGTATACATGTGTAATTTTCTGTTTAGAAGTTCACCGGAAGTATGGAGTCGAAGTGTAAAAGTCCGCTTAGTCCCTCTCTCGCTGGGCTCCACCAACTTTAGCCTTGAGTTTCTCATAACGACACCAACAGAGTGCTTTCTAGTTTGGTCTAAGGACATTATATGTTAGAAAAAGTTATAGCTCTTTC
The DNA here is from genome assembly GCF_006345805.1 of Octopus sinensis. NCBI lineage: Eukaryota > Metazoa > Mollusca > Cephalopoda > Octopoda > Octopodidae > Octopus > Octopus sinensis. Next base: position 10,703 of record NW_021829667.1, on the reverse strand, counting down.
GTATAGAGTTCCTCCTGCGCTGTCCAGTTGAAAATTCAGCAGTCCGTTGATAATCATTAGTATTTCATACGTCACTGATCTTCAGGAATTTATCTGATAGTCCCGTGATCATAGTCAATACAATCCAGCATCCTAACTTGAATGCACGCTTCTTCTTTTGGTATCTTGTTATACTAGGCGTAGTATTTGCTATTCGCTAAGCAGTAACCTCTACGATGGCCTCTACTTATGTTAATAGCTGCTCCTTGCGCCAATCTCCGCACCAATCCGAGCGGTGACCTATAACCAGAGAACTGCTGCTTTCCATGTTGTATCATCATGATGAGACAATGATGGAGGGTCCCCTCCAGGATGCAAGCTGGGTAGGGTTAATATAGGAGACCATGAGTTGCCCATACAGTAGGTCTCCCCAGTCCACGACCCTGATGTAGTTTAAAGGAAAGGGCAAAGGGCATAACAGTTTGGCACCAGTCTTTTGGCAAAAGTTGACAAAACATTATTGTAAAAAATCTCTGGGCTGGCTTGAAAAATTTAGCTCGGATTTTTCATTAGGGTTCACTCACAAAGTCTTACCCCTGTGTTAGGTATTGCTGTAAGGTAGCAGAGGTTTGAAGCCAGACCTTTTCCCTCTTTAAAAAGAAATATCTTCCCAGGCTGATGAGCTGCAGCTACCCAAAACACTGATTTTTAGGCGCCAGCGCCC
>NW_021829667.1:2500-7500 GCF_006345805.1 Octopus sinensis | reverse complement strand
AACACCAAATTATGAATTAAAAAAAAGCATTACGTGGGAGAGATGAGTCAATTGACAGTTTTCAGTTCCGGTTTAAATTTTGTCTATTTTAGATTTCCAAGTACATTCATAAAGACAAACCGACAAACCAACAAACCAGCCAGCCAACCACGTGGATTCGGTTTCTGATTGACGAACAATAAAATAATAAGTGGGAAAAGTTATGAGCAAGATTTCTCAAACAAAAGAAGATAAATAATATACTATGTAGATATCATGTGTGGCCATGTACATTATTATTATTATTATTATTATTATTATTATTATTATTATTATTATTATTATTATTATTATATTATTATTATTATTATTATTTTATTTTATATTATTAATTTCACCTGCCTTTATGTTCAGAATTAAAAATCTACGGAGGTCCACTTTGCCTTTTATCCTTCCGAGGTCGATAAAATAAAGTACCAATCAAGTACTGGGGAACTCCTTCCCTTAAAACAGTTGACCAAAATTAGAAAGAATTATTAGTATTATTATTGTATTATTATTATTATTATTATTATTATTACTACAACTAGTATTACTACTACTATTAATACTACTACTACTACTACTACTAACCACTAGTAGTAGTAGTAGTAGTAGTAGTAGTAGTTATTTTATTACTATTATTACCTCTATTATTATTATATTACTACAACTATTATTGTGGTTCATCTTGTTATTCATGATGATGTAATTTATATATGTGTATATATATATATATATATATATATATATAGATGTATGTGTATATATATATCTATATGATATGTGTGTGTGTGTGTGTGTGTGTATTCTAACTGAGGAGTCACAATCATACCAAAACGGTGGTGTTTAAGAATCGACAACGTCAATGAAGCGCGTTTTCGTCACAATACAATGTCTAAAGTGAAATATTCTCCTAAGAAGAAATCCAACAGTAAAGAAAAAGGAAAAGCATTTTCCCTTCCAAGACTTTCAGAACATATTTTCCATGTTTTGATAACCGCTGTTTCGCGTGCTATTAATACTTATATATATATATATAGGTGCAGGTGAGATTATATGGTAAGGAATTTGCTTCCCAACTACATGGTTTCTACATCACTCCCACTGTGTGGCACTTTGGGTAAGTGGCTTCTACGATAGCATCGAACCGACCAAAGTCTTTTGAGTGGATTTGGTAGATAGAAACTGAAAGAGGTCCGTCATATTAGTGTGTGTGTGTGTGTGTGTGTTTTTTTTGTTTTTGTTTTTTTGTCTATGCTTGTCCTCCACCACTGCTTCATAGCGGTTCGGCATAAGAGACCGATAGAATAAGTACCAGGCTTAAAATGAAACATAAGTACAGAAATCAAATTCATTCTTCAATGCGGTGCTCCAGCATGGCCCGCAGTCAACTGAAACAAGTAAAAGGTAAAAGCTGAGTTAGCGTGTGTGTATGTGCGCGCGTGTATGTATGTGTGTGTGTATGTATTTGTATGTGTGTATGTGTGTGTATGTGTATGTATTTGTATGTGTGTATGTGTGTGTGTGTGTGTATGTGTGTTTGTGTCTGTGTTGTGTGTGTGTGTCTGTGTTGTGTGTGTGTGTGTGTGTGTCTTATCTAATGAATCCAACAGATGAATTTTTATACATTTTTCTCTACCCAATATCACTGACAAGGTATGGATCGATATATATAAACAATTGCAGCATGGAAGGTGTTTATAAGCCATTTAAGAAACACACAAAAACCGTTAGATTCACTTCACAGGTCGCAGTCTCAAAGCGACGAAAATATTTTGATAAATTAAATTTAAATGTTGAAGTGAATCTAACGGTTTTTTGTTTGTTTCTTAAATGGCTTATAAACACCTTCCACGCTGCAATTGTTTTCGTTCCAGCACACGATCTCAGATCAAGTCACTCGCTATGAAAGTACATCTCCGTAAGATATATATATACATACATATATATATATATATATATATATATAGAGAGAGAGAGAGAGAGAGAGACATATACACATATACGAATAAAAAAATACATACATACATGAATACATGAATTATGTATCTATCTATGTTTGTGTCTGTGTTTTTCTCCCACCGTCATTTGACAACCGATGTTAGTGTGTTTACGTCCCTATAACTTAGCGTTTCGGCAAAAGCGACACATTGAATAAGTATCATATTTACAAGTCCTGGGGTCGATTTGTCTGACTAAATCTCTTTAAAGTAGTGCTCCAGTGTGGCCACAGTCTAATGACTGAAACACGTAACAGAATAACGCACAATGATACAAACAAGTACACACAGAAAGATAGATAGACAAATGCTGTTTGTTCCTTCCCGAGCCATGCTTGGCTCATAAGGGCCGGTTTCCCGGTTTCATCGGCGTATAGGTATCCCATCTGGACGGGACGCCGCTCCGTCGCAGGGGAGCAGCTGGATGAGGGGAATTTGTGGCGAAAGCGTCAGCAAGAGTTCGACATTACATTCTGCCGGAACCGCGTCGAGCTTAGGTGTTTCGCTAATAAACACACACGTCGCCCGGTCTGAGATTTGAACCCACCATCCTTCGACCTCGACTCCACTGCTCTGACCACTAGGCCATGAATCTCCATGATAGATAGGTTATTTAAAAGTTGAACGAAATATATATATATATATATATATATATATATATATATATTTCGTTCAACTTTTATATATATATATATATATATTATATATATATATATACGTTCCAAGTTCAAGTTGCGTTGAAGTTACTGTCGCCTTTCATCCCTCCGAGGTCGATGTCACATTCATGCCACTCAAGTAGATTCAATTTCGACATTCCCCACCCCACCCGCCGCTCCTGTGGACTTTGTGACCTTTATTTTAATTCAAAAATTAGCTTTTGTTTGTTTTTTTGTGTGAAATTTATTTGCAATTATTGTGTTTAATTGCTTTATTAACCCCACAGTCATTAGTTTATAATTTACAATTTTTGATTTAGAAGAGGATTGATTAATTTGTAATTCCTCTCAACGAGCGACCTTACCATTGAGACCCTAGTTTCTGGATGGTTGACTTGGTTTCTCGGGAAGAAACAAAACAGGGGATTGAACTGAAAGAAAGAATTTAGACAAACCTAAAGCCAAAGGGAGAAAGAAATAGTATGCACACGCAAGACTGAGAGAGAGAGAGAGAGACAAACAGACACACAGAGAGAGAATGAGAGATAGAAAAAGAGATAAACACACATGTATGTATGTGTGTGTGTTGTGTGTGTGTCTGTGTCTGTGTCTGTGTGCGCGAGTGTGTGTATACATACACACAAACTTACACACATGCATACATACATATACACAGATAGAAAAGAGATACACAAGTATGTATATATATAATATATATTATATTCAAACATATATATATAATATAAATATATATATATAATATAATATAGAGAGAGAGAGAGAGAGAGAGAGAAGAGCAGAGAGAGAGAGAGAGAGAGAGAGGGGATAGAAAGGGGTGAGACACAGAGAGAGAACGAAGGAGACAGATAGAAAAAGAGAACGAGCAAGAGAAAAACGTAAGCACACGCATGCAAAAGCATACACGCAAATGCTCACACACACACATATGAAAAGAGGAAGAGAAAATGGCAGTTGGTGAGAGAGAGAGAGGAACATAGCGTACACTTATAAGCAATAAGAGGAAGAAGGGGAGGAGGGAGAGGAGGAGGAGGAGAAAGGGGAGGAGGTTAATATCCACTTATCTAATTTAGCCTTGAGTAAAATATCCAGCCAACTGTTTTATTATTCCACCATTCTCCGGCACTAGAGCGCCGCACTCATTACGGTACACTGCTTACTTTTGTAACTCTACATCGTGAGTTCAAATTCAACTGGGAGTGGCTTGTCTTTATTCTAAAAAATAAATCCCAGATAACGAAGATTTTGCACATTTATTCTCAAAGTGTTCTGGCTGGTTCGAAAGCAAATATGCTAGTCGCTGTTGTTTGCGTCACAGGAGAACGCCCTTTTCCCTTCTACGACGACAATGTGTTCATAACACACTCGGTGCATTGGCGCAATGACCTGTGGGACACTGCTGTTTCGGCATGTTCGGTTTCGTCCGCCAGAGGTACCCAAACTTTTTTTATCCTAAACAAACCATTGATTTTGTTTTTGATTTCAGCGAAAAAACTGTTTGCTGATCAGTGCTAAGATATGTCAACCAATAAAAGATCGTTATTTGCTCAGATGCATTACATAGAGGGTTGTGAGTTTAATAAGTTAACTTCACAATTACGTGGTATTTTTGTTTAGTCTCCTTGCATGACATCGATTCCATGACTGAAAAAAAGTTAAAACAGGTCAAAACTGTTGACGTCATAAGTTTCTGTCTCAAGATGTAAACTATTTTTTCCTGTACAGAAAATGTACACAATAATGGAAACACCTAGTATCATAGCATCACAATTTTGAAATATCTATAAAACCGTCTAGGTATGTATATATATATACTTAGATAGATAGATAGATTGAGAGAGGGAGAGAGAGAGAGAGAGAGATACGTATACATATACATATAGTCTTACAAAGAATAAGTCCCGGGGATGATTTATTCAACTAAACGCGGCGCTCCAGTATGGCCCCATTCAAATGACTGAAACAAATAAAAGAAAAGAATACATGTATATATATATATTGGCTGTGTGGTCAGTAGCTTGCTTACCAACCACATGGTTCCGGGTTCAGTTCCACTGCGTGGCACCTTGGGCAAGTGTCTTCTACTATAGCCTCGGGCCGACCAAAGCCTTGTGAGTGGATTTGGTAGACGGAAACTGAAAGAAGCCCGTCGTATGTATGTATATATATATGCGTGTGTGTGTTTGTGTGTCTGTGTTTGTCCCCCTAGCATTGCTTGACAACTGATGCTGGTGTGTTTATGTCCCCGTTACTTAGCGGTTCGGCAAAAGAGACCGATAGAATAAGTACTGGGCTTACAAAAGAA
>NW_021829666.1:15000-32099 GCF_006345805.1 Octopus sinensis | reverse complement strand
TAATCGACCCCCGAAAGGATGAAAAGGCAAAGTCGACCTCTGTGCAATTTGAACTCAGAACGTAACGGCAGATGAAATCCGGCTGCCCATTTCGCCTGGCGTGCTAACGGTTCTGCCAGCTCATTTGAAACAGATCGTAATGTCCAGAGTGTCCACAAGAGATATCGCAGAAGACTACGGGCATCGATGAACTCCACAAAGCAACAAACAGTGTAGAAATGCATTGCCGGAGTCGAGGAAATTCTGTGCGGCAAGCAAATCGCAAGATAGGAATTTCAAAATTAAGCGTCCATCGCATTTTGAAGCGCTCTCATTGGATAACTCAACTTTCGTTTCTTTTTAGATTTAACTTGTAAGAAATAATGAAGAGAACCAGACCAAGATTTGAGCTAAAGAAATTTAACCTAGAGTGTTCTCAGAAAATATGATCCGGATGATTTTATATTGAATCAAATCTTAATTAATTAATCCTCCTGTATTTTCTTTTACTCAAAGCCAGGAACTTTTCAACAACACCTCATGTATATATAATGTGTGTGCATGTGTATGTGTATGTAATTTATGATGTATTTTATATACATTTTACATTAGGCCTCCTTATCTACTCCACGATAAACTCCAATATCCCGACATTGTACACTTAACGAAGCATACAGTCACGATTTTTTTTTTTTTTTTTGTAGTTTGGATATAAAATAGGAAAAGGGCCTCATTTAACTGAAATAATGGCAGAAAAGAAACTATTGTTATTTCGAATCCTTCTTCACATTCTCTTAAATAATCTTATAGTCTTAAATACTGGAAGGCGGAGAGCTGTCAGAAACGTTAGCACGCCGGACGAAATGCGTAGCCGTATTTCGTCCGTCTTTACGTTCTGAGTTCAAATTCCACCGAGGTCGACTTTGCCTTTTATCCTTTCTGTGTTGATAAAATAAGTACCAGTTGCGCACTGGGGTCAATGTCATCAACTTGCTCCCATCCTCAATATTCAGGCCTTATACCTATAGTAGAAAGAATATTCTTAAAAACAGGTCTAATTTGATAAAGTTATGGAAATATAATAACAGGTCAAAAATATCGCCCGTGACTGAAGGTGCGTGGCTTAGTGGTTAGTTAGGGCGTTGGATTCGTGATCTTAATATTGCGGTTTCGATTCCTGGACAGGATAATGTGTTGTGTTCTTGATCATAGCACTTAATTTCACTCTGTTCCAGTCCATTCCGCTGACAAAAATGAGTAATTCTTTGACAAACCGGGGTCCTGTCTATTGAAGGAAAATATATATGCTGCTGGATTAGGATAACTGGCCCAATGGGTCGTGAAGGACCCTTGATCCCTTTTTTTTTTTTATATATCCGGGAGGGCAGTGAACAGGCAGAATTGTTAACATGACGGACAAAATGCTTAGCGGCATATCTTGTGGTTTTTTATGTTCTGAGTTCAAATCCTTCCGAGATCAACTTTGCCTTTTATCCTTTCGGGGCCAATAAATAAAGTACTAGTCAGTACTGCAGTCGATATAATCGACTTGTCCCCCACCCTCAAAACTGTTGCCTTTGAACTTTGCAACGGGCTAGCGTCTCCTTCAGAGAGGGGTTGTTATCTTTGTCACTTTATACTCTACGGAAACCGGGCCACCGGCCTTATGGGTCCTAGGGCTCAAGAAAAAATATGTTCTGGAATAATAACCATGGTGGAGGCGCGTGGATTAGTGGTTAGGGTGTCAGCACCATGATCGTAAGATTGTGGTTTCGATTTTGACTCGGCGACGCGTTGTGTTCTTGAGCAAAACACTTCATTTCAGTTGCTCCAGTCCACTCAGCTGGCAAAAATGAGTAACGCTGCGATGGACTGGCGTCCCATCCAGCTGGGGAACACATACGCCATAGAAACCGGGAAACCGGGCCTATGAGCCTGGCTAGGCTTTTATATATATATTTTATATAATAATGACCATACAAAAATAGACTGAAGATAAAAATATAACAAAACAAATGGTACATAAGCGTTCAGAATGAATAACCAACACAAATACAGATATATCTTAACTTAATTATTTCCGAGACATGCGACTTCAAAAAATAAAAACAAAAAATTGTTTTAACACCAAAAGAAAACATAAAAAACTCCATCCATTACAAAAGTATTTAAAAAAATACATTAAAAGTTCATTCATTAAAAAACATTAAAAAATATTAAAAGTTCATCCATTAAAAAAAATCATTAAATGTTCACCTATTAAAAACGACATCCGTCCGCTACAAAATAGTATACTTCAAGCATTTAAATAAAAATAAAAATGATAATGTTAAGAAAAAATTTTTTTTCTAAAGAACCAACAAAAATAAAAATAAATAACAGAAATACAAGATAAACATTTACTTCTATATATAAAATATAAATTGAATTAACGAATAAAATAAAAAGCAGAGATTGTGAATAATACAATTAATAACTTCCTCGTTGAGGTCTAAAAATTAAATAAATAAATCAGTCGGGCCTAGTCGACTAGCTAGATACAACCAGCTTAGTGATATCAAATTATGAATGCATTAAAAGCATTAAGAACATTAAAAGCAAATTAGCGATAATTTCATGGAGATTTGGGTCATAACCCAATAGAGATAACATCAAATCGAGGCATCACGCGAGAAGATAGTCAGGGTTTAGCATGCGCAGGGACCATCAGAAATGGGATTTATGGTGTCAAACAGACATATTATGCGTTTTGTCTTTTTTGGGGTTTTTTTTTGTTTCAGTCATGAGGCTGCGGCCATGCTGTGGCAACGCCTTGAAGAACTTTAACTGAATGAATCGACCAAGTTCTTATTTTCTTTTTAAAGCCTATCACGTATTCTATCGGTCAGTTTTGTCGAACCGTTAAGTTACGGGGATGGAAACAAACCAACGCCGGTTGTCAAGCGACGGTGGGACAAACACACACACACACATAACACACGATAGGCTTCTTTCAGTTTCTGTATACCAAATCTACCAACAAGGCTTTGATCGGCCCGTAGCTATAGTAGAAGACACTTGCCCAAAGTGCCACGCAGTGGGACTGAACCCGGAACCATGCGGTTGGAAAACAAGCTTCTTATCACACAGCCACACTTGCGCTTATGTGCATGATAAATAATAGTCCTTTCTATTATAGGCACAAGGCCTGAAATTGTTTGGAGGAAGGATACGTCGGTTACATTGACCCCAGTGCCCGACTGCTACTTAATCGACCTCGAAAGGACAAAAGGCAAGGTGGATGCGGACAAGCTCAACCTCTCATCAGCTATCGACCAAATATCGCCAGAATTTTGACACTTATGATAATATTCGTTAGTTTGGCTGAGTCAGCAACATAGCTTGAAAAAGACTCCGCCGGTTACGACGACGAGGGTCCCAGCTGATACGATCAACGGAACAGCTTGCTCGTGAAATTAACGTGCAAATGGCTGAGCATTCCACAGGCACGTGTACCTTAACGTAGTTCTCGGGGATAATCAGCGTGACACAGAGAGTGACAGGCTGACCCTTTGAAATACAAGTACAACTCATTTTTGCCAGCTGAGTGGACTGGAAGCAACGTGAAATAAAGTGTCTTGCTCAAGGACACAACGCGTCGCCGGGAATCGAACTCACAACCTTACGATCATGAGCCGAATGCCCTAACCACTAAGCCACGCGCCCTCACGCAACATAAGCTACTGAAGTAGAGACAACGGACATAAAAAAAAATGATAAAAAAACAAATCGGAAAAAATAAGACGGGTTAATAATAACAAGAGCAGATGATGTCTGTAGATAGAGACCAAGGGAAAAAAATATATATAACGAAGAAATAAAAAGTAAGAAAAGTAACAGAAAAGAACATAAAGAAAGAATGTCTGGCGATTATGGGACAAGAGCAAGACATGTTTGTTCTAAGCAACGCTAATAGTAAGATGGCAGCTCGTTCGAACTTAGGAAAACATAGGATGATAGAAATATAGTGAAGACGAAAAGGTAAACAGAAAGTTCATAAATACCAGGGAATAACAAAACACTTGTATATGTATTAGACACATATGTTCCCTCAGGAATCGCATGCTTTAATGTCAACGCGTTCCTAAGCAGTGTTTACGTGGAGAGTTGAAGAAAGGGTTCAGCTGTTGGAGGAATTTGCAACAATTGAATAATGCATTTACAGCTGTTCCATAGTTTTTTTGTTTTTTTCCTGTGAAAATAGTGTTTATAGATTTTTTGTTTACCTTCGTTATCACACAAGGTGCTGGTTAGGAAATCTTCAGATGTGCAGATTACACACATACACACACACACACACACATACACACACAGATTCATATATGTGTGTGTGAGTGTGTGTAGAACACACACACACACACATATATTGTATATGTAAGTATACATATAAATGTAGGCACAAGAGTGGCTCTGTGGTAAGAAGCTTCCTTCCCAACTACATGGTTCCGGGTTCAGTCCCACTGTGTGGCACCTTGGGTAAGTGTCTTCTGCTGTAGCCACGGTCCGACCAAAGCCTTGTGAGTGGATTTGGTAGACGGAACTGAAAGAGCCCGTCGAATATATATATGTATATATATATATATATATATATATATATATATATATATATATATTATATATATATATGTATATATATATACACATATTGTGTGTGTATGTCTGGTCGTCCTCGTTCCCACCACCATCGCTTGACAACCGATTTGATGTGTTACCGTACCTGTGACTTAGCAGTTCGGCAAAAGACCCCCTATAGAACAGGTACTAGATTTACGGAGAATAAGTTCTAGGGTCGATTTGTTCGACTAAAGATGGTGCTTCAGCAAGGTCGCAGTCAAATGACTGATACAAATAAAAGAATTATATATATATATAGTGGCTGTGTGGTAAGTAGCTTGTTTACCAACCACATGGCTCGAGTTCATCCCCACTGCGTGGCACCTTGGGTAAGTGTCTTCTACTATAGCCTCAGGCCGACCAAAGCCTTGTGAGTTGGATTTGGTAACGGAAACTGAAAGAAGCCGCGTCGTTATATATATATATATATATATATTATATATATATATGCGTGTGTGTTTTTGTGTGTCTGTGTTTGTCCCCCTAGCATTGCTTGACAACCGATGCTGGTGTGTTTATGTCCCCGTTACTTAGCGGTTCGGCAAAAGAGACCGATAGAATAAGTACTAGGCTTACAAAAAGAATAAGACCCGGGGTCGAGTTGCTCGATTAAAGGCGGTGCTCCAGCATGGCCGCAGTCAAATGACTGAAACAAGTAAAAGAGTAAAAGAATATATATATATATATATGCATTTATATTACATATGATTGTTTCCCAAAAAAACTGTATACACACTTAAGCATTTGATTGCTTAACTTTCATTTCTTTTGTAAGAAATAACGAAAGGAGCCAGACCAAACTTTGAACAAAGGAAATTTGACCTAAAGCTTTACTGGAAGTTTGAAAACTCAATCGAAGTGGAAAGATCGCTTAGGAGGGAATTTCAAAGCGTTCAAGCGTGTCGTGAGATAGGAATTTTAAAGTCAAGCTGCTATCGCATTTTGAAACGCTGCCATTGGTAAAAGTTAGATTCCGAAAATAGTCCATGCTTTCTATGAAGATGATCCGGACCAAAGACTGGAAATTTGCAAGTGATACTTGGCGAAACACGGAAAATATGCATACTTTCCAACAAAGACTTCTTGGAGTGATTAAGTTACATTTAAATTAAATGGCTCAATTTGCCGTCACAACTGCACATACAGGGGACACGAAAATCTGCATATTATGGAGCAACATCAAAATAAGCAACAAGGTTATCCCGAGGTAATGCATTACCTCGGGATACCCTTGTTGCTTATTTTGATTATAATCACCCCATTTTGAATTATATGGATAATACCATACTAAATTCTGGTGCCTTTAACTTAAGTACCATATTCATCTGAATCTATCTATCTATCTATCTATCTATCTATCTATCTATCTATCTATCTATCTATCTATCTATCTTCTATCTATCTATCTATCTCTCTCTCTCTCTCTCGTCCTCTCTCTCTCTCTATATATATATATATATATATATATATAATATATTATATATACATCATACATACGAGGGGCGTTCAATAATAATGCCCCTGACCCACTTCCCATAGCAGTAGAGCAACGAAACTTGGCACAGGTATTAGTCTTTTTCAGCATAGGAACAACCCAGAGTTACGCATTCTTCTCCCATCGTTTGATACAGCTCTGGAGACCGTTTTCATAGAAGACCCCAGCTTGGTCCTCCAACCACGACGTGACTTCAAAATCAAGGAAGGCTGCATCATCTGGAAACGCTTTCCTTTCAGAAACAACTTCATGGCTGGGAAGAGGTGAAAATCAGAGAGTGCAAGGTCAAAGAGTAGGGGGATGGGGGAGTGTTCATAGCCGCACGCCTGTGCTTCTGATCTGCGACACGTGAGTTGTGGACCGGAGCGTTGTCCTGCAGGAGGAGGATGCCTTTGGTGATCTTGCCCCGCCTCTTGGTTTGATAGCTTCTCTTAATTTCCTCAAAAGTGAAGCATGATAGGCTCCTGTAATTGTGGTACCCTTTGCCAGGAATCTGTCATCACTACTCCGTCCTGGTCCCAGAAGACTGTGAGCATGACCTTGCCAGCGGGGGCTGCACCCTTGCCTTCTTTGGAGGAGGTGAGTCATGGTGCTTCCACTGCATTGACTGGGCTTTGGTCTCTGGATCATGGTGAAGGACCCAGGTCTCATCCTGTGTAATCAGTCTTTTGAAAATTTTGACTTATCTTCTTGGCACATCCCTAAATTCATCCTCGAGCACTCGACGCGTTCTTGCTTCAGGAAAAGTGTGAGCAACCTGGGAATCCCTCTGGCAGACACCTTTTGCATATGCAAATGGTCATGAATGATAGTTTCCACAGACCCGGTACTAATCTTGACCTCATGGGCTATTTGGCGAATAGTTATGCGTCGATCTTCCAAAATGGCAGCCTCAACTTGACGGACAGATGCCTCATCAATGGCAGAAGGGGTGCGACCAGATCTGGGAGCTGTTTCCACAGAGTTCCGACCATGTTTGGATTCACGATGCCAGCGTATTACAAGGTCATATGATGGGGCATCATCACCATAAGTTATTTTCATTTCATCAAAAGTCTCCTGTGGTGTGCGTCATTTCAAATACAAAAACCGGATCACTTCTCGACACTCAACAGGCTCCATTTCCCACTTGACTCAATTTAAACACATGTAAATCAGAAACCACTATTAGTTCGGAGCTGTAATTTGCCACTTAATCTATAGAAATATAAATAATTACACATGCAAAATCTCAGCTAGATCAATCAACGGCAAGTGGGTCAGAGGCATTACTTATTGAACGCCCCTCGTACATACATACATACATACATATATATATATATATATATATATATATATATATATATATATATATATATATACTTATATATATATATGCACACGCACATATATAACATATAGGCATATAAATTTAATACATACATAAGTGTACTAAATGCATGTGTTTAAAATATATGTAATGTATATATGTGTGCTTGTGTGTATTACATATAATATATATATATATATATATATATATATATATGTATGCTTGATATGTATGTGTTTTCGTGTGTGCGTGTGTGTAATATACATATATTATATATATATTACACATTTTTACATACATACACACATCATCTATGTATATATACTCTCACACATTTTCAGACAGATGTGTGGCTAGACATACATAAAACATGTATATTTACTCCTTATCCCTAATATATCCGTACTTACAACTAGACACATAAATGAATATATAAACACACACACACACACACAGAAACACACACACACTCATACATATATGAGCATGTATGTGTGTCTGATTTCATACATCTTTCGCAAGCCACCCAAACTTAGCCATAATGTTCTTCATGTTCTTCCTGTTGTCCCACTCCTTGTTTGCTTAGATTTAACTATTTCATAACATTTCCTATCACTTATGTCTCGTCTCCGCTGACCTCGCTGACCCAACATGAATTAGTTAACATCCGTAATTCGATGCCATATAAGTCGCATGGCGATGTTAGACGCACCCCAATTTCGGCGGTGCATATACAGAGGAAAAAAGGTTTTTTAAGTGCACAAAGGCATATAATAGTAAAAGCAACTTAGAATTTTGGAGCCTGAGTGATTTTCAGAGAGCAGAAAATTTTTTTTTTTTTTTTCATTTCGGGACGGTCATTCTTTTTTTTGTTTTTTGCCAAAGAAACACACGCACTCTTTTACTTAAAATATATTTTACTCTTTTACTTGTTTCAGTCATATGACTGTGCCCATGCTGGAGCACCGGCTTATAGTCGAGCAAATCGAACCCAGGACTTATTCTTTGTAAGCCTAGTACTTATTCCATCGGCCGCTTTTGCCGAACCGTTAAGTTACGGGGACGTAAACACAACAGCATTGGTTGTCAAGCGATGTTGGCGGGACAAACACAGACACACAAACATACACACACACACACACACACACACACACACATATATATATACATACATATATACGACGGGCTTCATTCAGTTTCCGTCTACCAAATCCACTGACAAGACTTTGGTCAGCTCGAGGCTATAGTAAAAGACACTTTGCCCAAGGTGCCACGCAGTGGGACTGAACCCGGAACCATGTGGTTCGTAAGCAAGCTACTTACAACACAGCTACTCACAACGCCTGTATATCTTTTCTTCACTCATTTATTACTGTTCTTATTTTATTATTTTAACTTATGTCCATTGTCCGGAAATCTTTCGTCACACATCTGTGATCTCTTCAGCGACACTTTTAAAAAAAAATCAAATATGCGTACATACATACAAATCAAATATGCATACATACATACATACATATATACATATTTTCCTTGGGGTTGGCCAGATTGGAGCAATCTCGATATAACCAGCCGAAATTGCAAAGATAATCTGGAACTCGACTGAGGATAGAAAATTCCGAATGATCCGTCCTTGTTTTCCTTATATCGTCTGTCTGGATATTTTTTTTTGTTTCACCTAACTGATGTTTTGCGTTCTTGTCCCACTTTTGTATTATTACATACATACATACATACATACATATACATACATACACACACACATACATACATACACACACACATACATACATACATACATACATACATATATATATACACACATACATACATACATACATACACACATACACATACACACACACACAGACATACATACATACATACACACTACACATACACACACACACAGACATACATACATACATACACACACACAGACATACACGCACGTGTATCAGTGAGTGTTTGTGTGTGCGTATATATGTACATGTGTCTGTGCGCGTGTGTGTGTATATATAAACTTGTATATATAGGTATATAAAAATGCACATATACATACATACACATACACACACATATACATATGTGTGTGTGTCTGCATATGTATGTATGTGTGTCTGTATGCAAGTAGATATGTATATATAAGTATATATGCGTGTGTATATATATATATGTATATCTCTATCTATATTCAGGCATAAAAAAGTAATTAACTTCGCATATAGAACTCGGGTTGAATTCTCTGCAACATTTTTATGGAGAAAAAAACTGCGTCTGATATGACATCAAATATCGTATAATTCCTTGGTTCCTCTTTGTCTCTTCTTCAACAAATCAATACTTATTGAATTGCATGTTATGTTGGTATGATAGTCAAAGTCTAAGCAAGTCTGTCTTCAACATCGTCACTATGTATTGTTTAGTTTTGTAACTGATAAAAGTCATGAATGCTACATTTCTTAGTTCCATCTATACTTTTTGTTCTCGACTTTGTCTTTTCCCACATGTGCCTGTATATTTGAATGCATGTTTTTATCTATATGTATGTAATACGTGTGAAGGCGCGTGGCTTAGTGGTTAGGGGCATTAGAAATGTTATTCTTACCAGCGAGAAATATATGTTGTTGGCGTCATAAAAATTTTATAAAATTTCGAGAGGGTAACTGACTATGGGATTGCACCTAGAAAGTTCCCCTTCGGGGCATACCAGCCTTCCCTCTCCACACCATTATATGTACATAGGGTAATGAGTAAAGACCCCCTTCGGTCATGAATGACCGTGGAGTTTCGTCTAGAAAGTTACCTTCCGAGGTACAAGTCCGGGTAAGATTGTTTGTGGAAGACCAGCAGTCGCCCATGCTTACCAGACTCCCCTATCCACATAATCATATGTACATAGGGTAAAGACCGATTTTGGTCATGAATGACCATGAGATTGCATCTGGAAAGTTCCCCTCTGAGGTACAAGTCCGGGCAAGGTTGCCTATGGAAGACCAGCAGTCGCCCATGCACACCAGCCTCTCCTCTCCACACCATTATATGTGCACAGGGTAATGAGTAAAGACCCCCTTCGGTCATGAATGACTATAGGATTGCACCCAGAAAGTTCCCCTCCAAGGTACAAGCCCGGTCAAGGCTGTTTATGGAAGACCATCTTACAAGCCTCCCTTCTCCACACCACCGATGTTGTCCGAGGGACAGGCAAAGGCCGATACAGCTCGGCACCAGTGACGTCACAATTCATTTCTACAGCTGGGTGAACTGGAACAACATGAAATAAAGTGTCTTGCTCAAGAACACAACACTTTTCCCGGTCCGGGATTCGAACTCACTCCTGCGTGATTGTGAGCCCGACGCTCTAACCACTGAGCCATGCGCCTTCACAAATTTCGAGGGAACGCAAACTAATTCTTGCTTAGGGATATCGAAGGAATATCCCAAGATGATGTAATACTCTTTTATTCTTTTATGTCATTTGACCGCGGCCATGCTGGAGCAACGCCTTTAGTCGAGCAAATCGACCCCAGGACTTATTCTTTGGAAGCTTAGTACTTATTCTATCGGTCTCTTTTGCTGAATCACTAAGTTACGTGGACATAAACACACCAGCATCGGTTGTCAAGCGATGTTGGGGGGACAAACACAGACACACAAACATACACACACACACATATATATATACATATATACGACGGGCTTCATTCAATTTCCGTCTACCAAATCCACTCACAAGGCTTTGATCGGCCCGAGGCTATAGTAGAAGACACTTGCCCAAGGTGCCACGCAGTGGGACTGAACCCGGAACCATGTGGTTGGTAATCAAGCTACTTACCACACAGCCACTCCTATATATATTACATCATTTATACATGCATTATATTATACATATGTGTGTATATGTATATACTAGCTATATTTCACACACACACACACACGCATATATATGCGTGTGTGTGTGTGCATATATATATATATATACTCACATACATATACACGCTCATACACACACACACACACACACACACACACACACACACACACAAACACAATTACAAGCACTGGATTTCAATTATAAATAACCGCATTCTCATAACTGACATAACGCCTGTAGCTGGTTTGATAGCTTTTCTGCTCTTGCCATCAGATGACTGCCTAAGCCTAATTTTGTTTTAATTGTTTTTGCGAGAAACGGAGCACATGATTTCGCCAAGAATTACACGAATATTAACTCCGCATTTGTCCAAAATGGTTTTTCAATCCAGTCGTAGATGAGCACTCCTTTGGGGCATAAAGAACAGCAGGGTCCCACTGGTGCCGTTGTGTCTCGAATTGGTTTGCTGATATGTAACATGTCGGGAATGATAGCAATGCAACAACAAGTCGTGCAAATGATATAAACAAAGCCTGAATTTTACGACGCTATGCGTAACTATTTGATAAACAAATCGATTTTACTGCTTTTCCTAGTAATAGACCGCCATTTTGTTCAGTGTGTAATATTCCCAATTATCAGTGCTGGTGTTTCTCAGGAGCCGGCCCAGAGCCTTGGCTGATGTGTGTTAATTTTGGTGCCATGGATGAGGGTTCCGGTTGATCCGAATCAACGGAACAGCCTGCTCGTGAAGTTAACGTGTAAGTGGCCGAGCACTCCACAGACACGTGCACCCTTAACGTAGTTCTCGGGGATATTCAGCGTGACACAGAGAGTGACAAGGCCGGCCCCTTGAAATACAGGTACAACAGAAACAGGAAGTAAGAGTGAGAGAAAGTTGTGGTGAAAGAGTACAGCAGGGATCACCACCATCCCCTGCCGGAGCCTCGTGGAGCTTTTTAGGTGTTTTCGCTCAATAAACACTCACAACGCCCGGTCTGAGAATCGAAACCGCGATCCTATGACCGCGAGTCCACTGCCCTAACCACTGGTCCATTGCGCCTCCACTTTGGTGCCATGACCAGGTACTTAACGCCGTTTGGTTCAGCAGAAACCAAACCAGGAAGACAGCCAGATCTTTTCTTAAAGCTGGGTAGAAGCCCGCATGGCCGCTGCAGATAACACTGCGCTTACTTTCCACAGCTATTGACTGATATCTTGTGGATCTTGTAAAACATCTAAAGTTTCCTGAGCACAATGACACTCCGCCCAGACATATATATTTCACTCCACTCCTTTCTGAAGTTATTGTTCTCGGTGACAATCTCTTGTAGTTCTCACATTCATCCCATGCTGAGGCTGCCAGTGCAGAAACCGAATCTTTTGTTACATTCTCAGCTCTTCACACAAAATTGTTTCATTCCTTCTCACACACCCTATACCGACACACAGACACCGCATGCGGCACTACTGCACATTAGCAAATAGCTTTAACACTACTTGTATATATTTCTAGCTGTTGATTCGATTTCGTTTCCGAAACGGGGAAAGTATTGATGAGCAAAAATAAGAAAAAAAACCCCAAAAACCCGAAATATTGATACCTGTCGTTCTCGCTCACTTCCGGGACAGTTTTGTTTCGCTTGTCTTTGAATTATACTGTTTCTTCTTTAACTATACATTTTAAAAAGTATCTCTCCCTGATGTAAAACTGCAGCAGCAGCAGCAGCAGCTACAAGCATGCATTAAGTACGTAGCATTGGTAAGAATTGCTTCTAACATAGTGTGTGTGTGTGTATATATATAATTATATATATCTATATATATATATATATATATATATATATATATATACTCTTTACTCTTTTACTTGTTTCAGTCATCATTGACTGCGGCCATGCTGGAGCACCGCCTTTTAGTCGAGCAAATCGACCACAGGACTTATTCTTTTGTAAGCCCAGTACTTATTCTATCGGTTTCTTTTGCCGAACCGCTAAGTGACGGGGACGTAAACACACCAGCATCGGTTGTCAAGCAATGCTAGGGGGGCAAACACAGACACACAAACACACATATATTACCTATATATATATATATATATATATTATATATATATATATAGATATATAATATATTATATATATTATATATAATATATATACATATACGACAGGCTTCTTTCAGTTTTCGTCTACCAAATCCACTCACAAGGCATTGGTCGGCCTGGGGCTATAGCAGAAGACACTTGCCCAAGATGCCACGCAGTGGGACTGAACCCGGAACCATGTGGTTGGTTAGCAAGCTACTTACCACACAGCCACTCCTGCGCCTATATATATGTATATATATATTTCTTGGAACATATATATATATATATATATGTTCCAAGAAAGTTAGAGGTTGTGAATCCAACCAACTAAGGGATAATATCTATCCAATATACTGCTGGTAGAATACCCAATTATTAATACACAAGTGTTTTTTATTGCATTGCAATTACATTACCGAGTGTACTAAATGGGTGAAGGTAAAGAGATATTTTACCATTAATTTATATAGCAATAAGAAAATAGAGGGGATCAATAGGTGGTTCATCAACTTTTAGACAGTATATTATGTCAATTTATTTATTTATTTATTTACTAAAATGACAGTTACAAGAATATACATACATGTATAACATATTATGCTTTTCATATAAAATATATCAAGATACCAGTAATTATTAAAATATATAACATACAGGAATAGAAATTGGGAAAATATCTTACAGTTGTTTCAGCCAAGAGGCTGGTATTTTGGAAATTATGATAAATTTTTTAGAAAAGTCCCAAATGGGGGATGACTGAAAAAATGCGTTTTTATCCTTTTCTATTCAATTGCAATAATAAACAGTTTTTTTTTTAAAACTATAGTATTAAATATGAATCTGTGTGAAATATCAATGAATGATATAGATGGGAAAAAAAAAGTTTCAAAAGTTTTCAAAACGGTCGATAGTTTTGTAGTTCAAAATTGCGATTTATGACATAAAATGTCTTCTAGAAGTAACCAGAGCTAATAATGACAAACTTTAACTCCTGAATATTGTTAAACACACCTCTGCAAATTTAGTGTAGATAAGCAATTCACTTTAAATACAACGAAGAACCGGCAGTGAGACTGTTTTTAGCAGATCCCCAAATGGGGCTCGTGGCAGGCAATGGGTTAAGTACGGGTGCCTGTTTCTGGATAATGCAATATGGGTGGACATTTTATGTGGAGGCGCACGGCTCAGTGGTTAGAGTGTCGAGCTTACGATCGTGAGGTTGTGAGTTCGAATCCTGGACCGGGCTACGTGTTGTGTTCTTGAGCAAGACACTTTATTTCAAGTTGCTCCAGTTCATTCAGCTGCAGAAATGAGTTGCCTTTCTCTTGGAATAACATCGGTGGCGTGGAGAGGGGAGGCCGGTATGCATGGGCGGCTGCTGGTCATCCATAAACAACCTTGCCCGGACTTGTGCCTCGGAGGGTAACTTTCTAGGTGCAATCCCATGGTCAGTCATGACAGAAGGGGAATGTCTCAGCGGACATTTTATTGTACACATACACACACCTCTAACTTCCAGGTCAAAGAAATATCGCCATAACCAACATCACGTCTATCGTCCCTACAACTGCCACAACCATCACCACCACCACCACCACCACCACCACCACCACCGTCATCACTAACAACTTATGGTCATGAACACATCATCATATTGGTTTCAAATTTTGGCACAAGGCCAGAGTGGGGGCAAATCGATTACATCGATCGCCGCTGCTCAACTGGTTCTTATTTCATGGACGCCGAAAGGATGGAGGGTAAAGTCAACCTCGACGGAATTTGAACTCAGAACACAAAGACAGACGGAATGCTGCTGAGTATTTTTCCCGGCGTGCTAATGATTCTGCCAGCTCGGCGCCTTTTGAATATACCATCATATATTACCGCCATTACCATAACACTCACGTAGTCTACCATCCTTAAATTCTACAACTATTGTCATCATCATCATTGTCTCTTTCATCATTAACGTCATCATCCTCATAACCATCCTTCATCATTACCATCATCATCATCATCATCATCATCATCATCATCTCATCATCATCATCATCATTTACGTCATAAAGACGCTTGTGTATAAACGTGTATCATTGCGTTTTTGTGCACGTGATACTTTTATTTATGGTATTTATTACCTCCGCCGTTTTCAGTCGTGTTTGTTTCTTTGTCCATGGACAAGATATCTCAAGAACCGCTGGATGAGTTCAGATGAAACTTCCAGGGATGTTTGGTCCCGTGACTGGCACGAAGTGATTAGATTTTGGGATCGATCCGGTACCGGACAAGGATTCTGGATTATTTTTCCTATTTTCTTTTTTACTTAATTTTTGAGAGTGGTCCGGTTCATTTTTAGTATTTTCGTTTGTGAGAGCAATCGAGTTCATTTCAGATATTCTCATTTTAAAAATCATCTCTGACTAATCGTTGGGAGGACGCTGGTGTTGTTGTTGTTAGTCACCTCAAGCGCCTGAGAAGTGCTAGAGCCGCGGAAGGGAGACGAATCATCTCATCCATTGTTACCCCTAGTTGGCGGATATAGCGTTTCCACCATCAGGGCCGGACATCTCAGCCAGAGATGTTCTGCAGATTTCCACCTCCTCGTTACAGAGTCTGCATTGATCTGTGTCGCTGCGTCCTGCCATCTTTTGCCACCGCCTGAGTGCCGGATGATGACCGCTACGGAAGTGTATCCTGTCTGTGAAGTCTGTCTTCGAGAGGGCTTCTTCAGTTCTTTCATCCGGCTTCTTCATGAAGACTTCCTGCAGACAGGGCTGTTGAATTGGCGTTATCTGGAACGTTCGACGAATAACCGCATCGATGGCGGCATCCGCCATGGACGCTGGTGTTGCCTTGGCGGAGGTTTGCGCTCACTGAGGGCTCTTGTTAATGTTTATTTTTCCAACTCTATACCCTCTGCTTTCATATCCATCAAGAATCTATGTGATCTTCCACCCCTTCCTGAATCAATAAAATAGAGTACAAGTCAAATCCCGGGGGTTGATTCTGACGGTTTGACCGGCAGTTTTTTCTAGTGGTGTCATATGAAATTGTCACCCATAATTATGATCTTGGGTATCGATCTATTGCATTTCAATCTGTTTTAGGGTTAGGGTTAGGGGTAGGAGGAAGGGTATCCTTTTTTCTTCACAAATGTAAATAAACCCAATCTGTTTCTTAAACGAGGGACATATTCATACGTCAGTGATTGGTTGAAATTGCAGAAATTGAAGAAAAAACAACAAATATCTTACAAGCTATAGAATTTTCTCAATAAAGCCAAGAGAAAAAGATGTTTTATAAACACATTCTACCAGTATACGAAGTTTAACATTTTTTAGTTATCTAGAAATTATGTTAAAAACTGCCGTTCAAACCGAAAAGATCCGGTCTTGTTTCTCTCTTAACTAATTCATTTAATTTTTATATTTGTAATTTTGGAATGAAGGCTGGTGGGTCGGGTCGGGTCAGGGGATATATTTCGAAAAACATGGATTTTTTTTCCTACTATTTTTTTTTTAAAATACAAATTACAAGTCTATCAGAAACGTTTCAGAGCCTGCAATGCTATAAAAATGACGAAGGAAACAAATAAGGAATTAAATAAACAAATAAATAAATGAAAAAAATTTCATTTTAATCGTGAAAAGTGCATTGAAAGGAAATGGGAAGGAAGGGGTCGCGAAATTTTCTTTGCTCT
>NW_021829666.1:0-10000 GCF_006345805.1 Octopus sinensis | reverse complement strand
TATATATATACCTATATATATATATTGTATATATATACATATATATATATATCTATATACATATATATATATATCTATATATATCTACATATATATATATATATCTATATACATATATATATCTATATATCATAATATATATATATATATATCTACATACATATATTATATATATATACTATATATATATATATATATATATATGATATATATATATATATTATATATATAATATACACACAACACACACACACACATCTATATATATAGCATAGTGTTAACCGAATACTTAGGACGTTTGCTTATCAGCCACGCAATTTTAGCTTTGATTACACAGTATGGTTTCTTGGTCATACATCATTTTCTTTTAGCTTCTGGCCGACTCATATTTTACGAGTGAAATAGGTTAGAAGAATCTTACAGACGACCTTCAGTTTACATATGGACAAATGTCGGATGCATTATGCCTCTTATTCAAAGCTACAGTTGTATCATACACTGTGTGACGCTGATTCTAACCGAAAGCTACGTTAAAGGATACACGAATCTTTGGAATGGTCACGCTAATTAAATGAGTAAGTGGTTCAATTGATGGATGATAGCTTTTTTTTTCTTTGCTGGTCAATAAACAAATCTGGCACTTTGCTTACTGATAATAAATAGAGATAATGAATCTTACAAAGTAGAGCGCTTACTACAAAGTAAAATCAAGTGTATTTCGTTCATATTGTATATCGGAATCTGAATGGGTCCGTTTATTACTCCATTCAAAGTCGTAATCCCAGATAATTCATTGTTTATATGGCTGTGCGAACAAGAAGATATATGGTGTCAGTGGTAAGAAACTCTCAAGGGAGCTGAACAGCAGGTCTTGAGAGAATGAATTCCACACAACCAAGTGTTTCGCGATTTGACACCGTATATCATCTTAATCATGTAACCATATAGATTATAAATTATCTGGGATAATTCTTAATTTACATGGCTTATATATATATATGTAATATCGTAGAATGCTCAAAAATTAGAAGATAGACAGCCGACAACTGATGAAGGGTCCTTTACTATTTTTTATTTAACTGAACGCCGTGCACCCATTTCCAAGTAAGTTTAGCTTCACCTTTTTGATGCGACTCTCTTCTCTATAATGTTTCCTTCCGCCATCCTTCTCTAATTCCCTTTTTCTCCCCTTCTCCTTCACCGTTTTCTATCTGTCTCTTTTCTCTCCCTCTTTCTCTTTCTCTCTCTTTCTCTCATTACTCACACGAGACCATCGTCCATCTTTCTTTTCCTCGCGTGACCATCTTTCTTTTCTTGCACGGACGTTTCCTTGTATATCTCAACTATCATTTTTTTGCTCCCAACTTTGACCCTCCATAAATCCTAAATTTTATTTTAGAATTTATGGGAGCAACTGTCTTTGAGGACCCGTATTGTCATTGAATCCTCGAAATGAGGAGTAGATAGACAACCGACAACTGATAAAGGGTGCTCCAGCAAGACGTAAGAAGTAAAAGAATAATATATATCTATATATATATATTCTTTTATTCTTTAAATTGCTTCAATCATTTGACTGCGATCATGCTGGTGTACCGCCTTTAGTCGAAGAAATCGATCCCAGGACTTATTCTTTCTAAGCCTACTTATTCTATCGATCTCTTTTGCCGAACCGCTACGTTACGGGGACGTAAACACTCCAACACCGGTTGTTAAGCGGTGATGTGTGAACAAAATATACACGAGGGAGCACACATAAATACACACACACACACACCACATGTATGTACCTACGACGGGCTTCTTTCAGTTTCCATCTACCAAATCCACTCATAATGCTTTAATTGGTCTGAGGTTATAGTAGAAAACACTTATCCAAGATGCCCCGCAATGGGACTGAACTCGGAACCATGTGATTGGGAAGCAAGCTTCTTACAACACAGCCACGCCAGCACCTTTACACACCACACACACACACACACACACACATATATATATATATATATGATGAAATTTTGAAAAGATTTTGGAAAGAACTAAAAAAGATTCCCTTTCTGAAATGTCACCCAGCATGCTAGAAACAGCAGCTATATCCCGCCCAAATCGAAGTACTTCGAGGCATTTTCTGCATTGTAAACGCACGGACCGTTGACCTTGTGGTCACGCTAGATGCTAGAAATAGCACTACATTATGCGGAGACCACGCCTATGATTTCCTTTACAAAAATTTTACAAACATTTTGCACGCTTCGGTTCGACTAAAAAGCAAAAAAAGAAAAGAAAAAAGAATTCTTTTGGTAATAAAACATGTGTATTTACAAAATGAAATTGTAGTAAAACTTTTCGTTTTTCTCAGCCGTTGTTATAGCAACACTATCTAAAACACTCATAAATCAGTCTTGTTCACAAAATATACTTTCCGCCTTCGTTCTTTCAAAGCAAACTATTTCGTCAAACTTCGTGAATTGCAAACTCCATCCAACATCAATGGATGGTAGGTGCAGGCATGGCTGTGTGGTTAAGTAGCTCGCTTTGCAACAGGATGGCTTCAGGTTCAGTCCCACTGCGCAACGCTTTTGGGCAAGTGTCTTGTACCATTCTACCAATGTCGTGAAGTTGATAGACAGAAACCATGTTAAAGCTTGTCGAATGTATCGGCCCCAGTTCTTAATTTATTTTAAAGCTCGGTTCTCAGTCTATCGGTGCCTTAGGCCGAACCGCTAAGTTACGAGGACGTAACTAAACCAACACCGGTTGTCAAGCGGCGGTGGCGGACAAACACATACACGAAGACACACACACACATATCCACAAGGCTTTGGTCGGCCCGAGGCTATAGTAGAAGACACTTGCCCAAGACGCCACGCAGTGGGAATGAACCCGGATCCATGTGGTTGGTAAGCAAGCTACTTACTACACAACCACTATAAGACAAAATAGGATTTTTGAAAGAAGTATCTATAGAACTAGTTATTTTAAATCATTGAATGGTTATGGGGTTTCACCTGAATAAAATGATAGTCGAAGGGGTCAATAGGTAAAAAGGGGGTTGAGAACCACTGATCTAGAATGCAAATCAAAAGCAATCAGTATTAATTGCTTTAAATTTTGGTTCAAGAGCAGAAATTATTGGAGCAATGGTAAGTCGATAACGAACCCAAAAGGATGAAGGGAAAAGACAAACTCGAAAGAACTCGAACACAGCATAAAGGAGTGGAAGCAATTTCGCTAAGAATTTCGCCCGACATGCAAACGATTTTACCAGCCTGCGGCATTAGCGCTTTGTAGTATTATTTTCGATTTGTGTTTTAGTAAGCTATCTTGTATTTTCATGCGCTGTTCAACCGGAAGTTAAGTTTGGAGACAGATAAGAAAAACCAGCGTGGAACAAAAATGAAGCATACGAAGAATTTGGGAATTATGTACTTCTTATTCTCGCTCATCAGATGTATACTTAGCTCACATCAAGTGTAAATGTATACTCTGTCTTCAATTGAAAATATTCAGTGGCTACATTTTGAATTATACCTAATTTTTGTATCTTTGAAAAAGTTTAAAAATTATATATAGATATACATGGACGTGGACACACTCTCACATATGTACATATATATATATATAGCGGAGCAATTCTTTCTTTCTTTCTTCTGTTTTAAGTTTGGTACTTATTGTATCGGTCCTTCTACCGAAACTCAGATGTTACGGGGACGTAAACAAACCAGGACCGGTTGTCATGCAGTACAGAGGACAAACACAAATATACACACACTCACACGCTCGCAGACTTGAACAAAGAATTAAAAAATAACAAATTAAACTGGTTGGAACTACCATGGAAATCATTCTTTTTCTTTTTTTCAAATGTGTGTATGTGTGTGAGTGTGCGTGTATGTGAGTGTGTGAGTGTGTGTGTGTATGTGTGTGCGTGTGTGAGTGTGTGTATGTGTGTGTGTGTGTGAGTGTGTATGTGTGTGTGAGTGGGTGTATGTGTGTGTATGTATGTGTGTGAGTGAGTGTGTTTTCTAGATACCCAAGACAATGAGGGTTAAACTAAATAGTACAAGTCGATGGTTTTGTATTTCAATATTTCGAGTTTAAGACCCCTTCTTCAGGAAATCTTCGGAGACATGCTGTTTTGAGATGGCTCCTTTGTTCTGTAGTATGTGCACATGTAAGGTTGCTTTCACACAGTTTCTGCTTACCGAATTCACCCACAAAGCGAATAGTAGAAGACACTTTATCCAACGTGTCGCGCACGAACTAGAAAGCACGTGGTTGCAAAGCGGGCTTCTAACGTACACAGCCGTGTCTGCCTTTATGACTATAATTCGATGGAATGTTTACTGCTAATTCTGTAACGTATAGCCTCCCAACTGACACTTGTCACTTAAGTATGTCACTATTATGTCAAAGACAAGAAAATGTCACAAGCAAACTTCTTACCTCCCTTTTCCACTTTCAAATTATGTTAGAAAGTTTCGTCTGTAGTAGCGAATTGCTCTCTTTTCTGGTCATATCAATTTCATTTGGGAATTAGCAAGTAAATGAGATGTATAAATTAAATTTTCTCTCAATAATTCTCTCCTAATACTGCAATGTATACTAGGCGTTATAATATTCTTTTTAATTAATATTTGGCACAAGGTCAACAGTTTTGAAGAGTAGGGAGAACCCAGTGATCAACTGGTATTTATTTTATTTGCCTTGAAAGGATGAAATCATCATCATCATTGTTCGACCGTGGTCGAGACTTTCATAGTCTTTTCAAATGGCTAATAATGTGTGCGCGCGCCACTACTACACACATTGGAAAGCATTGTACAACCAAGTACTAAAGAAGATCTTTCCTCCTTCATGAAACAAAGCTGTTCCCGCTGGACGTCAACCCAGTATTTCTAAGCTACGGACCGAGTGATTTATTGTAAGGTTATCTCCCTAGATAGATTGCCTTCACTACGGCTAAGGAGCCCTTTCTACTGGATGAAAACCTAAGTCCACCCCGGCAGCATTTGAACTCAAAACGTAAAGAACCGGAAGAAATGCGGCTGAGCAGTTTGTCCCGCGCGGTAACGATTCTGTGAGATTCCCGCCTTAAATATTATGATATCCATTTCGAATTTTCGTACAAGGCCAGCAATTCCAAGGAAGGGAATAAATCGATTACATCGTCCCCCGTGATCAACTGCTACTTATTTTATCGAACCTGAAATAATGAAAGGCAAAGTCGACCTCGGCAACACTTGAACTCAGAACGTCAAAAACGGACAAGATGCTTGGCAGTATTTTGCCCCGTGCGGTATCGATTCTGTCAACTGGTCGCTTTATATATTCTTTTCTACTCTAGGTACAAGGCCCGAAATTTTGAGGGAGGGGCCAGTCGATTATATCAACCCCAGTACGCAACGGGTACTTAATTTATCGACCCCGAAAGGATGAAAGGTAAAGTCGACCTCGGCGGAATTTGAACTCTGAACGCAAAGATAGCCGAAATACCACTAAGAATTTCTCCCAGCGTGCTAACGTTTCTGCCAGCTTGCCGTCATCGTCGCCTTATATATTTATTTCTTTATTGCCCACAAGGGGCTCAACATAGAGGGGACAAACAAGGAGAGGCAAAGGGATTAAGTCGATTGCATCAAACCCAGTACATAACTGGTACTTATTTAATCGATCCAGAGAGGATGAAAGGCAAAGTTGACCTCGGCGGAATTTGAACACAGAATTTAAAGACAGACGAAATACCACCAAGCATTTTTCCCGGCGTGCTAACGTTTCTTATTTCTTTATTGCCCACAAGGGGCTAAACATAGAGGAGACAAACAAGGACAGACAAAGGGATTAAGTCGATTAGATCGACCCCAGTGCGTAACTGGTACTTAATTTATCGACCGCGAAAGAATGAAAGGTAAAGTCGACCTCGGCGGAATTTGAACTCAGAACGCAAAGACAGCCGAAATACCACTAAGAATTTCTCCCAGCGTGCTAACGTTTCTGCCAGCTCGTCGCCATCATCGCCTTATATATTACGATATTTAAAATGCTACACTAAACGCAAAACAGAAATGGTTGTCAATTCGTGCAAGTGGCATTGTTCTTATTTTATACGGGGTGACCCGTCTACCAAATTCACTCGCTAGGAATTGGTCGGTTCAAGGCAATAATATAAGATACTTGCACAAGGTGCTGCAAGGTGGGATTGAACCCCGAAGAGCGAATTTTTTAACCACAGAGCCATGCCTACGCACAAATGAATAAAGGTCTTTAGGTAGTAATTCACAAAATAAAATCACTGGCAAGTCGCAGAAAAAATCGTTTATTCACTTTCACTTTCATTTTCATTTCTTTCTCTTTATTTGCTTCCACTTACTTAATTACAATTTTTTTTATGTATCCCGGGAGGGTCTTTATGACACTAATAAACACACACACACGTACATACACACAGTCGCAGGTTCTATATCACTTTCGTATTATTTTATTCGTCAACTGGTTAACTATTCAACCAGTTAACTAATCGACTATTTGATTAATCGTTCCGTCAAAAAAATCAATCGGTTTGGTTTGCGATCTGTGAATGTCTTTTCATCGTAATTCACAGCTTTATCAATGACGTCCCTTCTCGAATGTAGGTGAGCTTCAGAACTATTTGTCTCTTGGTTTTTGTTTCTTTACATTATTATTATTATTATTATTATTATTATTATTATTATTATTACTATTACTATTACTATTAGTACTATTATTATTATTATTATTATTATTATTATTATTATTATTATTATTATATTATTCTATTACTATTACTATTATTATTATTATTATATTATCATTATTATTATTATTATCATTATCATTCATTATTATTATTATGTATTATTATTATTATTACTGTTATTACTATTTTACTATTATTATTATTATTACTATTATTATTACTGTATTATATTATTATTATTATTACTATCTATTATTTACTATTATTATTATTACTATATTATTATTATATACTATACTATTATTATTATTATTATTATTATTATTATTACTATTTTAGTTATTAGTACTGTTATTATTATTATTATTATTATACTGTTATTATATTATTATTATACTCATTTATTATTATTACTATTATTATTACTATTATTATTATTATTATTACTATTACTATTACATATTATTATATTATTATTATTACTATATTAGTATTATTACTGTTATTATTATTATTCTATTATTATTACTACTATTATTATTATTATTATATTATTATTACTATAATTATACTTATTATTACTATTATTATTATAACTATTACTATTTTATTATTATTACTATTTTATTATTATTATTATTATTATTATTAGTACTATTACTTTTTATTTATTACTATTATTATTTTACTATTATTATACTGTTATTATTACTATTATTATTACTATTATTATTATTACTATTACTATTACTATTATTATTATTATTATTACTATTATTAGTATTATTACTGTTATTATTATTATTATTATTATTATTATTACTACTATTATTATTATTATTACTATTATTATTACTATTATTATTACTATTATCATTATTATTACTATTATTATTATAACTATTACTATTATTAGTATTATTACTGTTATTATTATTATTATTATTATTATTATTATTATTACTATTACTATTATTATTATTATTATTATTATTACTATTATTATTATTATTACTATTACAATTATTACTATTATTATTATTATTATTATTATTATTATTATTTGTTGTTGTTGTTTGTTTTGTTGTATATTTATGGAGTTGTATGGACGTGAGTAAAGATGTATACGAGACGTGGAGGGAAAGAGAGAGAAAAGAATAAAAGGAGCGTGTGTACTTTCATTGAAAAAAAAATGTATTTTATTCTCGGATATCAAACGACTTCACTGAGAGTAAAATTATTTTATTTTGTATTTCATTTTCCAACGACCCCCTTTCAGCTTTTTATGGTTTACAAATGGATACTTTGAATTTTGAACAAAAAAATGATCAGTTTTTTAATTTTGTAAATTGTGCCTTTTACCCAGGTAACTTCGTTTAGTTGGGAGTGTGCACGCATCCATATACGCTCATATAAATAAAAATACATACACGTATGCAAACATTTATGTATATACCTGTGCATCAATATTGCATGTACATGTGTGTAAATGTATACATATCGATATATATATATATACCGGAGTAAACACATAAATGTGAAACAAGGTGGAAAAAAGAGGTCTCAAATACCAGAGAGGTAGAGTAATATGCTTTATTTAAAGCAGCAGAAATTCAACCAAACCTGTTACTCTGAGTTCCCGTGCCGTTCATCGGACAGTTTTAACGGGAAACTGAGAGTAACAGGTTTTGTTTTGTTGAATTTTCTGCTGCTATAAATAAGTATATATATATATACTATATATAATATATATATATATATATACAATTTAGGAACTGAGCACTAAAGTGGACACCCTATATACTAAACATAGACGTTAAATCGTTTAGCATATGGGGTGTCCACTTTAGTGCTCAGTCCTATAAATTTTGTACGTATCACAATTTTTAATCTTCGGATTCTTTAAATATGCTAAGCCACTGGTTTTAATTGATTAACATCAATTTCTACCCTTATTATTTTATATATACTCTTTTACTTGTTTCAGTCATTTGACTGCGGCCATGCTGGAGCACCGCCTTTTAATCGAGCAACTCGATCACGGGACTTATTCTTTTGTAAGCCCAGTACTTATTCTATCGGTTTTTTTTTGCCGAACCGCTAAGTAACGGGGACATAAACACACCAACATCGGTTGTCAAGCAATGCTAGGGGGACAAACACAGACACATAAACACACACATACATATATAAATATACACATATATACGACGGGCTTCTTTCAGTTTCTGTCTCCCAAATCCACTCACAAGGCATTGGTCGGCCCGAGGCTATAGTAGAAGACACTTGCCCAAAGTGCCACGCAGTGGGACTGAACCCGGAACCATGTAGTTGGTAAGGCAAGCTACTTACCACACAGCCACTCCTGCGTATATATATATATTATAATATATATATAGATATATATATATATATATATATATATATATATATTGATAAAATTGGAGACAAAAAAGAAGGGTTACGTTCACACACGACAGATGCCCAAACGCAAACCTCGACGAGCTTTATATTGTACTTATACTGTACTAACTACGTTCTTAACATAATATATCATAACTATGTATATATATATATATAATATATATATATATATATATATACATGTATATATCTGTGTGTATATGTGTGTGTAGTATGTTTATATGTATGTATGTGTATATATATGTATGTATGTATATATATATGTACGTATGTATGTATATATATGTATGTATATATATGTGTGTGTGTGTGTGTGTGTTTTGTGTGTATATATATATATATATACATGCATATATATATTATCTTTTAGTTATTTCAGTCATTGGACTGCGGCCATACTGGAGCATCGCCTTGAAGGGTTTAGCGGAACAAATTGACGTCAATAATTATTAATTCTTTTTAAGCCTGGTACTTATTTTATCAGTCTTGTTTATTTGTCGTTGAACCGCTAAGTGGTGAGGGGTACAAACAGACACAAAGGTACACATACACAGGTCTACCAAATCCACTCACAAGGCTTTGGTTTGGTCAGCCCGAGGCTATAATATAAGACACTCACCAACGGTGCCACGCAGTGGGACTGAACCTGGAACCATGCGGTTGAAAAGCAAGCTTTTTCCGCCGTAGTGAAACTTACACCAGGAGAGATATGTTGAGGGTTTACTTCAACAATATTGCCCAAGTGAGGATCACAGAAGACAGAGTAGGGTCTAAACGTAGACAGGAGAAACAAGGACAGACAAGGGATTAAGTCGATTACATCGACCCTAGTGTGTAACTGGTACTTATTTAATCGACCCC
>NW_021829665.1:27500-31878 GCF_006345805.1 Octopus sinensis | reverse complement strand
CCTTCTATATAATAAATTAATTTTACTCTGCTATGTATTGAGACCTTATTTACTGTGGTTAACCCCGAATCAACCCGGGACCTACATATATATATGTGTATAATATATATATATATTATATATATATATATATATATATATATATATATATATTATATATTATTATATACTACAAATTTTCAACCCCTATCTCATTTTATAATATATATATGCAACAGGCTTCTTTCAGTTTCTGTCTTCCAAATTCATCACAAGGCTTTTGTCAGCCCAATGCTATAGTAAAAGACACTTTACCCAAGGTGCTATGCAGTGGGACTGAACCTGGAACTATGTGGTTGGGAAGCAAGCTTCTTACCACACAGCCACTCCTGCACCTGCATATACAAAATGATAGGCTGAGCCAGGTTCAAACAAGAACAACAACAAGAACAAGAGAAACAGCTTAGATACTTAGTGTACCTTTTAGATAAGGCATTTGAACTTTTATTTGTAAATATTCTGATCATGACTTTAAGCAGCTTTACTTTCTGCATGTTAAACAATTCATCACATTTGCATAATCAATAAACTCTGTTGGTTAATATGTCATCAACATTCTATAGACTAAAGCTGTATTAATTAACTGGACTCTTGCATCAACTTCATCTATTTCAAATCTTTCTGTCTTTGATCAGTTGGTACTTCAATGCTCAAGTGTCTTGTTGCCACTTCTAATATTATTAGACTCACAGAAATTCAAAGATATAAAATTTTTGAATAAACACAATATATTGATATGTCCATATCATCATCATCATCATCATCATCATTATCATCATCATTTAATGTATGTTGTCCATGCTGGCATGGGTTGGATGGTTTGACCAGGGCTGGCAAGCTGGAAGGCTGCACCAGACTCCAGTCTGATTTGGTATGGTTTCTATGGCTAGATGCCCTTTTTAATGCCAACCACTCCAAGAGTGTAATGGGTGCTTTCATGTGCCACTGGCATGGGTGCCACTGGCATAGGTGCCACTGGCATGGGTGCCACTTGCGTGATGCAAGTATATGCCACAACTGTGATTTTGCTCAACTTGATGGGTCTTCTTCTCAAGCATGAAACAATGCCAAAGATTTTGGTCATTGCCTCCCTGAGGCCCAGCACTTGAAAGGAACTCAGCCACTTTGCCTCCGTGAGGCTCAACACTTGAAAGGAACTTGCCTCTATGAGGCCCAGTGTTTGAAAGGAACTCAGACACTTTGCCTCCATGAGGCTCAACGCTCAAAAGGTGCTCTTTATGCACTGCCAACATGGGTGCCAGTTACATGACACCAACATCGGTCACAACTACGATTTCACTTGGCTTGACAGGTCTTCTTAAGTACAGCATATTGCCAAAGGTCTCGGTCACAAGTCATTGCCTCAGTGAGGCTCAGAGTTCAAAGATCATGCTTCACCAACGCTGTCTTCCTGGGTTTACCTCTACCACAGGTTCCCTTCACAGTCAGAGATCAGCACTTCTTTACACAGTTGGCCTCATTCATATGCATTACATAACCATACCAGTGCAGTCATCTCTTGCACACCACATCTGATACCTCTTATGCCTGACTTACACTCTGTCGAACATTCGCACTGACATTGCACATCCAGCAAAGCATACTGGCTTTGTTTCTTTTAAACCTGCACATGTTCTCGGCTGTCACAGTCCATGTTTCACTGCTATGCAACATAGCTGTTCATACACAGGCATCATACACTCTGAAAAAGAGGCCCTTTGTTGCCAGCAGAGGTAGGAGCTCTCTGAACTTTGCCCAGCCTAATCTTATTCTCACAGCTACATTCTCAGAGCTATTAACTTGGTCACCTAGATAACAGAAGCTATCAACTACCAATAGCTTACCCCGCTGACAGTTGATGAAGTCTATTTTCTGCCCATTTTCAGCATTTTTTGTACCTGTGTATCTACCAGACAGAAAAGCTATTTTCCCTGTTAACCTTCCTCTAATATTGCTGCACCTTTTATCTGTCTAAAGCTTACACCAGATTGGCACTCATGCTAGTGACACGTAAAAAGTATCATTCAAACGTGGTCGATGCCAGTGCCGCCTGACTGGTCCTGTGCCAGAGGCATTTAAAAAGCACTATTCAAGCATGATCGTTGCCAGTGCACCTGACTGGCTCTCATGCTGGTGGCATGTAAAAAGCACCATTCAAGCGTGGATGATGCCAGTACCACCTGACTGGCTCTCGTGCCAGTGGCACATAAAAAGCACTCACTACACTCCTAGAGTGGTTGGCGTTAGGAAGGGTATCCAGCTGTAGAAACTTTGCCAGATCAGACTGGATCCTGGTGCAGCCTTCTGGCTTGCCAGCTCTCAGTCAAACCGTCCGACTCATGCCAGCATGGAAAGTGGACATTAAACAAAGATGATGACGAAGATGATGATGATGATATATGGATGCGCAAGAAGTGGAGTGGGATCACAGACAAACAAACAGAAAAGTAGACTTTGTATGCAGTAGATGTATAATGACAACAAAACACTAAGACGGCTCTCTAAAAGTAGTTGATATTTCCATTACCCTGGTGGTCTAATTAGCAGTAGAAATGCATATTCGAATGTATAGAAACCTGTAAACAAAAAAATAAGCTGAAGAAATTTTAGGAGGCTATTACCTCTGATTGTACAATAGCTTGGTGTTTCTCCCTCAGAGCAACAGGTAGATTGTGTGATGCTTTGTATATGAACTGTGAATGCTGCATAGAATTAAGATGTGGGCTGAGAACGCTGATGACATGTCAAGACAAGATAGAAATGAAGTGATTATGAGCAATGTGAATGAATGACCAAGCACAAATGGCATAAAAGGAATCAGATATTGCCTCCAAGAGAGAAGACCGTGCTATGGGCATGTGATGAATATGGAACATGACAGCTCCATAAATTGCAGTTGATATAACCTGTTAAAGAGGGAAGCCAAGGAAAATGTGCGATGAAGTGGGAGAAAACTGATCTCAAGATGATCAGCTGCTCACAGAGGATATGACCAAGGATTAAGTGCTGAGTATCACATGTATCACAGAACTCCCCACCCCACTCATTTGTGCAGTTCAACTAACCGATGCTAAAAAAAATTGGTAATTATGGAAGTTGGACATATATTGTAAAATGCATTAATATGTGTAGTACGTTCTTTTATTCTTTGACTTGCTTCAGTCACTTGACTGTGACAACTCCTTAAAGAAATCGACCCCGCAACTTATTCTTTGCAAGCCTAGTACTTATTCTGTTGCTTTCTTTCCACATCAGTTGTCAAGCAATTGTGGTGGGAGGACAAACACAGACACAAAGACACACACACACACACATACACACACACACACACACACACACACACATATATATATATATATATATATGTATCATAAGGCGACGAGCTGGCAGAAACGTTAGCACACCGGGCAAAATGCGTAGCCGTATTTCGTCTGCCATTATGTTCTGAGTTCAAATTCCGCCGAGGTCGACTGTGCTTTTCATCCTTCTGGGGTCGATAAATACAGTACCAGTTTCGCACTGGGGTCAATGTAATCGACTTATTCCCTTCGTCTGTCCTTGTTTGTCCTCTCTATGTTTAGCCCCTTGTGGGCAGTAAAGAAATATATATATATATATCACCATGATAGATCGCTAGCCACTACACACATTTTTTTGCTCTCCTTGTTTCTTTGAGTGTTCCTTTCAGTGGAAGAGCATATGCTCGAAACATTAAAAACTTTTCAATTCCCGAGCGTTACACTAATACATCTGTTTGTTTTCTACACCACCTGTCTTCATCTTTTGTTTATTTGTGAATTCTCCCTATATATGTGTGTGTGTGTGTGTGTCTTTGTGTCTGTGTTTGTCCCCCCACCACAATTGCTTGACAACTGATGTTGGTGTGTTTACATCCCTGTAACTTAGCAGTTCAGTGGAAAGAAAACAACAGAATAAGTACTAGGCTTACAAAGTATAAGTTCCGGGGTTGATTTCTTTAAGGCATTGCCACAGTTAAGTGACTGAAACAAGTAAAAGAATAAAAGAAAGTGCATGCATTTTACAATATATACCCAACTTCCATAATTACCACAATTTTTTTAGCATCTGTTAGTTGGAACTATATCATATATATATATATATATATATATATATGATATAGTTCAGCTTTTTTCAGTTTCTGTCTTCCAAATTCACTCACAAGGCTTTGGTTGGCCTGAGACTATAGTAGAAGACATTTGGCCAAGGTGCCACATAGTTGGACTGAACCTAGAACCATGTGGTTGGGAAGCAAGCTTCTTACCACACAGACACACATATGCACTACACTGTCTACTTTGACATTTTTTCAACAGATGGA
>NW_021829665.1:15000-22500 GCF_006345805.1 Octopus sinensis | reverse complement strand
GTTGAGAAGTTTTCTTTGAAACTATGGAATTCAGGTTTGATCTCATTGTGTAGTACTCTCTTTACTCTTTACTCATTTCAGTCATTTGACTGCGGCCATGCTGGAGCACCACCTTTAATCGAAGAAATCGACCCCAGGACTTATTCTCTGTAAGCCTAGTACTTATTCTATCGGTCTCTTTTGCCAAATCGCTAAGTTATGGGGACATAAACACACCAACATTGGTTGTCAAGCGATGTTGGGAGACAAACACAGACACACAAACATATACACACACATACATACATACATATATATATATATACATATATACAATGGGCATCTTTCAGTTTCCATCTACCAAATCTATTCACAAGGCTTTGGTCGGCCTGAGGCTATAGTAGAAGACACTTGCCCATGGTGCCAAGCAGTGGGACAGAACCCGGAACCATGTGGTCGGTAAGCAAGCTACTTACTACACAGCCATTCCTGTGCCTATAGCTACTTACCACACAGCCACTCCTGCGCCTTTGGACAAATGTATTTATTGTGGCCCTGGGTTAATCCAAGAACTGTGAGTAGGTGGAAACTGTGTAGAAGCCCTTGAAATGGACGGAACTTATGATTCAGAAGTCCTGCTTTGTCATATTTATGCTATTCTAATTCTACCAAAGAATTACCCTAATCCATTCCCACTCAGGACCTCTAACAAGCCACATTCTTTTCTCTTCCTTTTCTCCTCACCATCCATTGATAATTCGTTTTGGTATGTTTACATCCCCATATTTAGTATTTTGGCAAAAGACTGATGAAATACATATTGGGATCAATTTGTTTGAGTAAAATTCTTCAAGGTGGTGCCCCAGCATGGCCACAGTATTATGCCTGAAACAAATAAAAGATAAAAGGAAGCAACAATAGTTTTCAATTTAAAGAAAAACAAAATTTTGAATCAAAACATTTTCTTCTTTTAAATATATTTCCATGGAAAATGCAACTGTAGTTTTCAAACTTCAATGCTGAACACCCTGGTAAATTCTGTTTTTGATCTCCAGTGCACCTGTAAGTCAAAGTGAAGGAGAACCACTAGTTTATGCTGTTGTAGTGTAGACAGCAGAGTTGTTGTTGAAAGGCATTGGTGATAAGAATCCCTCAAGAGAGCTGAACAAGGCCTTCAGAGAAGAAATCCCACCCAATCATGCAGATGCTTGGCCCCTTAACATTTTACACTCTAAGAGGGCTGGACCACATCCAGGTCGTAATTCCTAGATGTCCTTCTCTGATATGTTTTAACCATTTGTATGTCGGAGGCTTGTGCTTTTAAACTGTCTGGAGGTTTCATCTAGTTGGAACTCCTCTCCATTGACACACCTTTCAAACTTATACTTGTTGTTGGCATCCTTTTGTCTCGGGAGACAATAGAGTTGCGCATAAACTAATCCAGTTTGGTTTTTACATTCCATGTCCTCTCCAGTTTCCTCTCCAATTTTGTGCAGGTCTGGGCTAGATGTAAGAAAATCCTGGGTAGCCCAATCATCAGGATTCCTCTCTCGACCTTGCTGATGTAG
Organism: Octopus sinensis; assembly: GCF_006345805.1. Classification (NCBI taxonomy): domain Eukaryota; kingdom Metazoa; phylum Mollusca; class Cephalopoda; order Octopoda; family Octopodidae; genus Octopus; species Octopus sinensis. Next base: position 20,953 of record NW_021829665.1, on the reverse strand, counting down.
TCTAAAGGAGTGCAGAGCATTACGTTTGCTGGTGCAAACGTAATGCTCTGCACTCCTTGGCTGCAGGAGCTGCCGGAAGAGTGTTGAGTCGAACACTGAACCGCCTACGGGGCTCCACTCCGGATTTCTTTGAAGGTTGTCTCCTTCCTGTAACCCTGGATAGAGGCCCATAACGGGTACTGTCAGCCGGAACGAGCTGAGCCTGGGACTTGTGTCAGACAGGGTCATCACTCCCTGAAGTAGTGAAGAAAATCGCACACAGGAACAAGCTGAAGCTGAGTAAGATGTTTATGAAGGCAGTGTTGGGATATACTTAAAGGAGAAATAATATTGGTTGTCATGTAGCACACTGGAACAAGTAGAAGCTGAGTAAGAGTTTTATAAGGGCTAAACTGGAATGCTAAACTGATGAGTAAATAGATGTTTATTCCTTAACCCTTTAGCATTTAGATTATTTTGTCATGTATTGCTTATTTTTTCACATTGTTTTGAATAATCAGGTATTATCTTGAAGGTAAGAGATTTTGATGGCATCTTTTATTTTTCTCTTTTACTTGTTTCAGTCATTAGACTGTGGCCATGCTGGGGCACCACCTTGTATTTTTAGTTGAGTGAATCAACTGCAGTACTTATTTTTTAAGCCTGGTACTTATTCTATCCATCTCTTTTAGCAAACCCCTAGATTACAGGGTTGTAAACACACCAACACTGGTTGTCAAGTGGTGATTGGTGGACAAGCACTGACAAATACATAGATATATATATAAATATATACATGTATATACGACGAGCTTCTTTCGATTTCCATCTACCAAATCCACTCGTAAGGTACCATGCAGTGGGACTAAACCCGGAACCATGTAGTTAGGAAGCAAGTTTCTTACCACACAGCCACTCCTGCACACATGATTGTATATTTTTAGAATGACATTGTAGGGTAGATGGGAGAGGTGAGATCTGGCTGATTTCAACGTAAAACAAGTAGAATAAAGGATTAAAACAAACCTTACTTTCAGATGTGAATTAACAGATATTTCTAATTGGTCTTTTATGTATATTTTTATTTGCTTAAGGAGCTTATGTTGTTCCTCTTCTTCTTCTTCTTCTTCTTCTACTTCTTTTTTTGTTTTATTTTTGTTATAAAGCACTGACAAAAATTAAGTTCTTTATAATGTAAAGTTTAAATCCCTGCTTTTTATTTTGGTGGTAATTTGCTAATAAAGAGTGAAGTTATGTTTTCTGAAGCAGATTCTGAAGATTTGTGTCTGAATGGAAATACATTCTACACAGTCAATAGACATGCGTAGACAAAGATTTACAACTATGTAACATAATGCAAGTTCAAACTTGAATTCATATCTATCTACATCTTTGTAAAATAATCATACAATATAAATAAATAAACATTTAATTCTCTTTCAAATTTTTTTTAGTTAGCTATCTTTTGGGTTGCATTCCTTACTCTGTGTGTGTATGTATGTGTTTATGTGTGTGTGTGTATGTATGTATATGTGTGTGTATGCATGTATGTATGTATGTATATATGCATGTATGTATATATGCATGCATGTATGTATGTATCTATGTATGTGTGTGTATGTATACATGTATGTATGTCTGTATGTACGTATGTATGTATGTATGTGTATGTGTATGCATGTATGTATGCATGCATGTATGTATGCATGTATGTATGCATGTATGTATGTATGAATGTATGTATGTATGTATATGTATGTGTGTGTGTGTGTATGTATGTTTGTATACATGTATGTATGTCTGTATGTATGTATGTATGTATGTATGTATGCATGTATGTATGTTTGTGTGGGTGTGTATATATGTAGTTCATACATGAGATCCAGATATTCTCTGTATAGAATACAACCTGTAGTGCTCAACAGGTTTAAACTTGAGCAGGTATAGCAGTGAATGCCAAGATAAGCAAATGAGACAGATCAATACATAAAGTATATTAAATACAAGAAACAGAAAAAATGTATATATGTATACAAATAAAAAGTTCCAACTTACAAGGAGTACAAATGATACAGAGAATGAATGGGGTTGAAGAAAAAGTATTACAAATCCATCAGCTGTTTCTGGGGGCTTGGTGGTCTGTAATAATGTTTGTAGATTGATTCCATCATAGGATGAGACGAGCTTCCATCTTCAGGGAAGAGATCTTACATATGAGATTTTAAAAGAGAGAAGTTCAAAGATGGAATGATTGAATGTGGAGAGCTAAGTACTGGGGTTGATTCACTCAACTAAAAATACAAGGTGGTGCCCCAGCATGGCCACAGTCTAATGACGGAAACAAGTAAAAGAGAAAAAACAAAGATGCCATCAAAATCTCTTAGCTTAAAGATAATACATGATTATTCAAAACAATGTGAAAAAATAAGCAATACAGGACAAAATAATCTAAATGCTAAAGGGTTAAGGAATAAACATCTATTTACTCATCAGTTTAGCATTCCAGTTTAGCCCTTATAAAACTCTTACTCAGCTTCTACTTGTTCCAGTGTGCTACATGACAACCAATATTATTTCTCCTTTAAGTATCAGTTTAAGTATCAGTTCGACAGTTTAAAAGCACAAGCGTCCAGCATGTCAGAACAGGGCACCTAGGAATCACGACCTGGATGTGGCCCAGCCCTCTTAGAGTGTAAAAAGTTAAGGAGCCAAGCATTTGCTTGTTTGGGGTGGGATTTCTTCTCTGAAGGCCTTGTTCAGCTCTCTTGAGGGATTCTTATCACCAATGCCTTTCAACAACAACTCTGCTGTCTACACTACAACAGCATAAACTAGTGGTTCTCCTTCACTTTGACTTACAGGTGCACTGGAGATCAAAAACAGAATTTACCAGGGTGTTCAGCATTGAAGTTTGAAAACTACAGTTGCATTTTCCATGGAAATATATTTAAAAGAAGAAAATGTTTTGATTCAAAATTTTTTTTTCTTTAAATTGAAAACTATTGTTGCTTCCTTTTATCTTTTATTTGTTTCAGGCATAATACTGTGGCCATGCTGGGGCACCACCTTGAAGAATTTTACTCAAACAAATTGATCCCAATATGTATTTCATCAGTCTTTTGCCAAAATACTAAATATGGGGATGTAAACATACCAAAACGAATTATCAAGTGATAGCAGAGAACACATACACATACACATACACGCAGACACTCCACACATGCACATGTGCACACACACACAACAGGTTTCTTTTCAATTTTCATACACCAAATCTGCTCACAAGACTCTGGTTGGCCCAAGGCTATAGTAGAAGAGACTTGCCCAAGGTGCCACTCAGTGGGACTGAACCTAGAAACATGTAATTGAGAAGCAAACTTCTTACCACACAACCACACCTGCACCTATACTTTCAATATATATTTAATGATCATATTTACAAATAACAAAATTATGAATGACAAGCTTTCCAACATACTGCAATATTAGCATGGAATTCCTAAAGCCTTAGATGATATTTTTTAAAAGATCAAACTCCACCAAGGTACTCTTTGCAGCACACCAGTGCCCTTTTCAGAACCAAAACCCTAAATTTTCCAAATACAGTTGCCACACCACCACAATAGCCAGAACTGTACAGTCATCCCAGCACAGCTACAACCACCATCACTGCAACCTATGCCACACATCTGCAACCCAGTCTGCACAATAATAGGCATGACCACAAAATATACCCCATCACTAACTTCACCGATCAATTACCATTATTATTACAACACTGAATACCCTGCTACATTATCCACAGCCACCATCATCATCACCACTGTTACAACCATTATCATACCACTGCCACATTCACAGCAGCTGCCCACACATCTATACTGAACATTGTACCACTACCATCAAAGCAGTACTATTATGTATTAAGTATTAACTCCATTCAACAGGGACTATTCAGTCCTTTTACCAGGTTCCGACACAACATCAGTGGTTTGTTTCAAATTTGTTATACTTTAGGGAAATAGTAGAAGCTTAGTCATATCCTGATTTGATTCCAGTTTTTAACTGTTCTGCTGTCAGCTAAGTGGATGTCTGTATTGCCCAAAGCACGGCACTAGTCATGTAATACAAACACCTAAATCTTTAGGCAAGGAATCAACATGGCATTCTCTTGGCTATACCAATTCTTTGTTCACTATTGTTCTTGATTTTTATTTCCCGGTCAGCTCATTTAAATAAAAACATATGATCAAAGGCATTCCATACATGACCATTCTACATATTTAAGCATATCTGGAATTACATAATCTAATGTATCTTGATCAAATATAAGAGGGTAGGGTATGAAATGAGGAAGATTTGTTATTATTTCTAGCTAGTTAAGCAACCACATGCACACTTCTCTCACTGTTATGCTGCAAGAAAAAACTCCCATATTGTGTTCATGAGACATTTGCTCTTTATTCAGCAAATAAAATTCAAACTAAAAGTTTACATGTTAAAATTCTGACTTGTTCCAGTCATTAGACTGCGACCATACTGGGGCACTACTTTGAAAAATTTTTAGTTGAACGAATCAACCTCAGAACTTTTTCATTTTTTAAAGCCTAGTACTTATTCTATTGATCATTTTTGCCAAACTGCTAAGTTATGGGGATGTAAATACACCAACATTCTATTGATCATTTTTGCCAAACTGCTAAGTTATGGGGATGTAAGTACACCAACACCGGTTGTCAAGCAGCGACGAAGGACAAGCACAGACTCGAAATTATATATGGATAAATTATAAAATTATTACGTCATATGTAAACAAACATAAGGTTTTTTTGTTTTTTTTTGAAGTGTTGAAATGCATTGTTTATTTGCCACCCCCAGACCCCACAAAAACACATATTGCCTACAGCAGACCCAAAGGTGCCATCCGGTGTGAACTACCCCCTACAGCTCAACCACCCACCTTACCTAGCTACACTAGTGGGTTGATGATTTATTAAGAGTTTCTCAACACAACACTCTTATTCTCTTTCCATTATTTCTTTGTCACAGAACAGAAAGGCCTAAATACCTCCTGGACACTACCCTTCTCTCATAGACTAACACAAAATCATATAAATTTCTGAATTAAAGAATATGTCTGAAACCCAGAGTTCTCTCCTTTGTCTTCCTTGGAAAGAATTATCATTTGTACTTGTGGCTTTTCTTCTCTGATTTCTCAAAACTTCTTTTATCACCCACTGCATTATATAATACAAGGTGGTATCGAGAAGTTCCCAGATGAGTTCTGTAGCATGCCAACAGATAGCAGCACACACTATTGCATGCGTAGTGAGAGCTAGAAGTGACCTTCAATGAGGTGGTGTGTTGAGTGACATCACAGTGTTTACTTTGCAAGTTGTGAAATTTGTGTTTTTGTGATTATGTGTATGCTGTGGTCTGTGATTTTGTCATGAACAGGAAGTTGGAACAAAGAGCTAACATGATATTTTATGCTAAACTTGGGAAGTCTGCTACAGAGATGTTGAGCATTCTTTGGAAAGCTTACAGCAACAAGGCAATGGGCTGTACGCTATGTTTCGTGTGGCACAAGCGCTTCAAAAGCAGAAGAATATCTCTGGAAGACCTGCCATGAGTGACCTCTCCAGAAATGTGGTATTGTTCATTGAAAATTCACACACACCCCCTCCCCAGAGCCAGACCATCAATTGAGAATTCTACTGTGATATTTTGAAGCATTTGAGAGAGGACATTTGGCAAAAGCAATCAGATCTGTAGAGTGGAAGGAATTGGAGTATTTACTGAGCTCTCCTCAATTATGGGTTTCTTACCAAAAACAACATGGTATCACTTCTACACCTTCCCTATTCACCAGATTTAGCACCTATGGACCCCCATCTCTTCCTCAAGATGAAAATGCAGCTCAAAGGTCACTGTTTTAACACCTTTTTTTTTGAGATCCAGAGTGAATCGTCCT
>NW_021829665.1:7500-10000 GCF_006345805.1 Octopus sinensis | reverse complement strand
AATGCAAGGTTTTTTGAAGCCCAAACAGAAAAATATAATCAAAAAGAAAAAAAGAAAAGAAAGAAGAGGAGCAAAGAAGTTGCTTATATAATTCAAAAGGCCTACTTATATAAAGAATGTCACCTCTAAACTTCTGTATATACAAACATATGTACATACATGTGTGTCTGTGGGTGGGGGTGTTTGCGTGTTTGTGTGTGTGTGTATGTTTGTGTGCATGTGTGTGTGTGCGCGTGTGTGCGTGTGTATGTGTATTTGTGTGTGTGTGTATGTTTGTGTGTACATGTGTGTGCGTTTGTGTGTGTTTGTGTTTACAGAGATTTCTTACTTGTTTATATGTGTGTGTGTGTATTTGTATTTGTGTGTGTGTGTGTGTGTGTTTCTGTGTGTATATGTTTGTGTGTGTGGGTGTGTATGTTTGTGTGTGCATGTGTGTGCGTTTGTGTGTGTTTGTGTTTACAGAGATTTCTTACTTGTTTATATGTGTGTGCATGTTTGTGTGTGTGTGTGTGTGTGTATCTTTCTGTGTGCAAGTGTGTGCTTGTGTGTGTGTTTGTGTGTTTGTGTTTACAGAAATTTCTTACTTGTTTATATGTATGTGTGTGTGTGTGTGTGTATGTGTGTGTTTTTGTGTGTATGTTTACACAGAGGTTTCTTACTTGTTTATATGTCTTTGAATACTTTGTACAGCTCACTGTGTAAAAAAGATGGAATAAAAAGGATTTACACATTGTAAATGAAAAGTGAAAAAATAGGGAGACAGGAAAAAGAAATGGAGTATCATACAAACATATTTACAAACAGGGAACTCTGTAAATACAGATACACCCACATGCACTCACACACACATACACCACCACCCATGCACAACACACATTCACACACTCACACACATACATACACCCCCCACACACACACACATACCCTCCCCCACATAGATACACTCCCCACACACACACATACACCCCACACACATTCACACATACTCACACAAACCCACACATTCACACACACTCGCACACACACACTCTCACACACACATGCATACACATATACCACGCACACATACAGTTGTGCATACACACGCACACACATCCTTCATACATGTGCTCATAGTCACACTGGCACACACATGTGCACACACACACACACACACATGTGACAGATAAAAAAAAGGAGAGGGAAAGGCATAAAGTGAGAGACACATCAACACACATAAAAAAAAAACATATTCTTTGATTCAGAAATTTGTATAATTTTGTGTTAGCCTATGAAGAAATGATAATTTTTTTCAGGCTTATTTAGGACTTTCTGTTCTGTGACAATGTAATAATGGAATGAGAATAGGAGCATTGTGTAGAACAACTCTTAATAAATCATCAACTACCATATTGGCTTCAAATTTGGGCACAAGGCCAGCAGTTTCAGAGGAGGGGGCTTAGTTGATTACATTGATCCCAGTCTTCGACTGATATTTATTTTATTGACCCTGAAAGGATGAAAGCAAAGTCAACCTCAGTGGAATTTGAACTCAGAACATAAAGACAGATGAAATACCACTAAGCATTTTGTCTGAAGGCTTAATGACTCTGTTAGCTTACTGCCAGTTATGGTATTACTCTTTTACGTGTTTCAGCCATTTGACTGTGGCCATGCTGGAGCACTGCCTTTAGTCGAGCAAATCGACCCCAGGACTTATTCTTTGTAAGCCTAGTACTTATTCTATCGGTCTCTTTTGCTGATCCACTAAGTTACGGGGCCGTAAATGCACCAGCATCGGTTGTCAAGTGATGTTTGGGGGACAAACATATACACACACATGCACATATACATATACACATATATACAACAAGCTTCTTTCAGTTTCCATCGACCAAATCCACTCACAAGGCTTTGGTCGGCCCAAGGCTATAGTAGAAGACACTTGCCCAAGGTGCCTCACAGTGGGACTGAACCCGGAACAATATGGTCGATAAGCAAATTACTTACCACACAGCCACTCCTGCACCTAACCACACAGCTACTCCTACGCCTATGTACTTATTAATACTTATTAATAATAAAGAATTAAAGAAACAGGTTAAGAATGTGGTTTCTGTGTAGAGAATGGTGGAGAGTTGATGATGGATAGAATGTCTGGCCACTCCTTGACTGTTACTTATTTCATCAACGCTGAAAGGATGAAAGGCTAAGTCAACCTTGGCGGAATTTGAACTCAGAATGTAAAAACGGTCAAAATGCTGGTAAGCATTTCATGTGGCATGCTAACAATTTTGCCTGCTCCCCACCTTATCATCAACCATCATATTGCTGTTAAGAAGCCACACTTCTTTTTCTATTAGCATAAACATGGAGTAACACAAGGTTGTTTTCTTACTCCCTTTCATTATACTCTCTGCTTATAATTGTGTTCCTTTTTACAGCTCTTCAAACATAATTTAATTTGCAGGCGATACTAAAATAATAGTTCTGCTTAGTGTTAACAACTTAACACAATAAG
>NW_021829665.1:0-2500 GCF_006345805.1 Octopus sinensis | reverse complement strand
ATTTCTATGATAACCAGAAATTTTGGTGATGGGCACAATTCTATTACTGCCACCTCCACCGCCGCTGCCACCACCTCCACCACAGTCAGCACCACTACTACCAACAACACCAACACCACCACCACCACCACCACCACCACTGCCACTGTCATTGTCATTGTTTTATTGATTCCAGGAGGTGAATGGAATGTAAAGTTTACTCTGATGCGATTTGAACCCAGAACAAAAAGAGATAAGACTAAATATGACAGGTCGAATATTTTCTTTCTGTTTTTTGTTGTTTCTCCTTTGTTTTTTTTTTGGGGGGGGGGATCTGCTGCCCTGTTTTGCCAATCCTTTCATTCTCCCCTTTTAAATGGAATAGTGTTGCAACTAAAAGAGAGAAAAAAATGGGGAACAAAAAGAAGAAAAAGCAGTGATGGATAGTGTGTGTGTATGTGCGTGTGTGTATGTGTGTGTATGTGTGTATGTGTATTTTGTACATGTGTATTGTGTGCGTTTGTATTGTGTGTGTGTGTGTGTGTGTGCACGTGTGTATTGTGTAGATTTGCATAGTAGTATGTGTGTGTATGTGTGTTTGTATCGTGTGTATGTGTGTACATTGTGTGTTTGAATTGTGTTTTTATTATGTGTGTGTGTGTGTGCATGTGTATTGTGTGCATTTGTAGCATGTATATTGTGTGTTTGTATTGTGTGCGCGCACACATGTGTGTATGTGTGTTTGAATGTGTAAAAGAATTGGAGGGAAACAGAGGAGGAAATGGAAAAGAAAGACAAGAAAGGAAGGAACGGTAAAGAGATATTGAGAAAGAAAGCGAGAGAGAGAAAGAGAGAGAAAGAAAGAGAAAGTGAGTGAAAGTAAAGAAAAGAAAATGGGGGAAAAAAAAAATACCAAGAGAAGATGGAAGCAAGAGAAAGAGGTATTGAAATTGTGGAATAGATAGAGAATAATTATAAAATTGTCATAGCATAACGCCTTTATTTCGCTAGCCAGAAAAAAAAAACCCAAAAAAAAAAGGAAAATTGAAACTAGGTCAAATTCATTTACATAGTTCTGAAAGATCAAACTACCTGATTGATTCTGTATTAGAATTGTATCTCAGAAAGTCCAAATTTGTACCCATAAATTAGCACAAAAAAAGAGGAGGAGGAGGAGAAGAAAAGAAGAAGAAGAAGAAGAAGACGTTGTACAAATTGAGCTTTTATTAAAATCTGTTGAATGAGTTTCATTATAACAACGAAAACAATAATGGTTATGATGATGATGATGATGATGATGATGATGATGATAATGGTTCTTTATTTGCCACAAGGGCAATGGATGAGGTAGACAATGCTAAGACTGACATGAAGAATTAACACAGAATGGAATGATTTCAAAAAAGAAAGGAAGAACAAACGGTATATAGTATTAACAAAAGAAGTAATGAGTGCAAGAATACAGGCACAGGTGTGGCTGTGTGATAGGAAGTTTCCTACCCATGGCTGTGGGTTCAGTCCCACTGCATGGCACCTTGGGCAAGTGTCTTCTATTATAGCCTTGGGCCAACCAAAGCCTTATGAGTGGATTTCACCATCATCATCATCATCATTTAACGTCTGCTTTCCATGCTGGCATGGGTTGGAAGGTTTAACTAAAAATTGGTATAGCTGGGGAGCTGCACCAGATTCCAATCTGATTTGGCAAGGTTTCTACAGCTGGATGCTCCTCCCAACACTAACCACTCCGTTGATTGGTGGTTATGGGTGATATGTCACAATAGCAGATATCAATTATGTAACAATATTATGCTATATCATTTTACTGAAGTGGTGATTGTATAAGGGTATGAAGGTTGTTGTTATATTAACAGAAGGTGATTGTGTTGGATGTGTTGAGTTTGGTTGTCTCACATTATTGAATTAGTGATTACATTTTCTATGCATTTGGTGAGTTGCTGCAGGTGTAGAGGATGTGTTACGGTATTAGTTGTTGATTATGTAGAGGAGTATCATATTGTTGTATACTTTTATTGGATAGTAAATATGTGTTGCATGAATTGTGTTACTTGTTCCATAGAAAGGGAAATATCATGTACAGGATTTAGGCTGCATGCTGCAGGACTATTTTTTTTAGACTATATGGGTTTTTGTTAGGTTTTAATTATAGGTTTTGTTGTTCATGTTGTTTTTAGCATAACTAGTGCTCCAGTTACACTGTGTAACACGATTTTTATCCTTAGGTAGCAACTGTTACATCCTATATGACAGTATGAAAAATAGTCAATATTTCCTTCAGACTTTGTTTTTGTCACATTTATTCAAAACCCCAAAGAATCCCTCTTAACACGTAGTTGTGATGTGTGTCCCCCCCCCCCACTACTCCTGCTCATCATCAAAAATGCACATATTGTCAACCACCAAAGGATAAAGTGGTTAATGTCAAGCAACTTACAAACAAATCTGTGATATTGAGCAGAATATTTGCTATAACAATATTCTGCTTCAGCAACTCAGTTGA
>NW_021829664.1:15000-35990 GCF_006345805.1 Octopus sinensis | reverse complement strand
TTCTGGATCTATTCAATGAGTCTTTAATATAAAAAACAGAATTAAACAGAAGCGAATTCACCAAAAAAAAAAAACCCAAAAAAACAAAAACAAGAAAACGAAGAGAAATACCAATATCGATAATAAATAAAGAAATAAAGAAATAAACATGCAAATAAATAAATTCAATTTGAAAAATAATAAAAATAATATAGAAATAATGAATATAAAAATATAATGAAAAACTGTACTAGATTCTGTGATTCTTGTAAAATAATGCTGGTGAATGAGATTTTATGGTAAAAAAAAAAAATGTCTAAGTTTAATACGTTAGTAAAAGGGGAATGACATGGCGGAAGAAGGGTAGCAAAAAACGATGTCTGAAACACATGAAAACTCCCGAGGATCTGATATTAATAAAGGAAGTCACGAAATGAATTGTTCAAAAGAATCCGTTGTTTAATCTATAAATATGCGTTTGCATGATATTGCATGTATATACGAAAGTCATTATATATATGTATGTATGTATATGTATTTATATATATATATATATATCTATATTATATAATATATATATGTGTGTATATATAAATATATATATGTGTATGTATATATATATATATATATATATATATATATATACTTATATATATATATACATATATATATTATATATACATACATATATATATTATATAATATATATATATAATATATATATATTATATATATATACATATATACATTAATATTCATATTTTGTATATATGTACAAATATATATGTATCCATATATATATGTGTTATATATGTATACTTTGAAATACTTTGAAAGGTTTCGGCCATTAGTGGGCCAGGCCATGTCTTAACTTAATAGCACCACCTGTATATATGTATATAAGTATATATATATAGGTATATAATATATATATAATAATCTATATATATATATATATATAATATATAAGTATATATTTATTATGTATTATGTATATATATATATGCATATATTTACATAGTGTGTACTTACTGTGTATGTGTGTGTGTAGGTATGTAAATATTCATGAATGCATATGAGTGTGTGCTTATGAAGGTATTAATGCGTATGATTCGAAATCAGGTAATCAGGAGTCTATAAAGATAAATCTATATTTTTGTTCAATGCATGATTATATACCCACGTGCTTATGATGCGTGAGAAACGCCTATATATATATATATATATATATATACATTCATACAGATGTATTCGTATATATATATATTCTTTTATTTGTTTCAGTCATTTCACTGTGGCCATGCTGTAGCAACGCCTTTAGTCGAACCACTGGACCCAAGGACTTATTCTTTGTAGACTTAGCATTACTCTATCGAGGGTTTTTATTTCTATGAACGGTTAATTTACGGTGACGGGAAAACACAAATCCATCCATCCATCCATCCATCCATATACCCCCCCACCACACACACACAACACACACGTAGGCTTCTTTTAGTTTCCGTCTACCAAATCCACTCACAAGGATTTGGTCGGTCCGAAGATATAGTTGAAGAGACTTGTCCAAGCTGCCTTGCGGTGGGACTGAATACAGAGAGACACAGAAACATACACACAGACACAGACACACATATATATATGCCCACACACACACGTATACATGTATATAGATAGTTAGATATGTTGAGAGAGAGAGAGAGAGAGAAATTGATAGGTAGATGGTTAGTCAGACAAATTATGTTTGTATGTATGTATATATGTATGTATGTATGTATGTATGTATGTATGTATGTATGTATGTATGTATGTATGTATGTATGTATACATATATGCATGTATATATATATTTATATATATATATGTATGTATGTAAGTATGCATGTATGTTTGTGTGTTCGTGTGTTTGTAGGTATGTAGATATATATACATATGCATATATATATATATTTATATAATTACACACATACACACATACACTCACATACGCAAACACATACCCGCCAATATATGTATGTACACGTTTTATAGTTGAGTCAAGAGAAATAGTTCTCAAACTACGTGTAACATTGCTTGTCTATCAATCTGTAGAAAGTATGGAACTGATAAAAGGCAGGAATTATTTCAGTAGTAATTTTTTGAAGTAGAAGAAGGAAGAAATTGTCTCTTACCCGCGCATGTACGGGTGTGCGTGTATGTGTGTGTGTGTTTGAATTTGTATGTTTGTATGTGTGCGTAGGTGTGCGTATGCGCTTATGTCGTGGCACTCCGTCGGTTACGACGAGTGTTTCCGTTGATCCGATCAACGCTCGTGAAATTTACGTGCAAATGGCTGAGCATTCCACTGACACGTCTACCCTTAACGTAGTTCTCGGGAAGATTCAGCGTGACACAGAGTTTGACAAGGCCGGCCCTTTGAAATACAGGTACAACAGAAACAGGAAGAAAGAGTGAGAGAAAGTTGTGCTGAAATAGTACAGCAGGATTCGCCGGACCCTCGTGGGACAGCCTTGAAAATTTTTTAGTCGAATGAATCGACTCCAATACTTATTTTTGTTATTCAAGTCTGGCACTTAATCTACCGGTTATCTTTTAACGGACTACTAATCTACGGAGACGTAAACACACCTACATCGGTTGTCCAACGGTGGGCGGGGGGGATACTATATTATATAATATATATATATAAAACATGCATATATATATACATATATCTGTATAATATATGTATATGTATATATATATATATATATATATATATATATATATATATATATATATATTAGTTAATGTATATATATATGTATTATATGTATACATGATATATATATACATGTACATATAATATATATATATATATATATTATATTATATATATATATATATATATATATATATATATAATATATATATATGCACATATATAAATATATACATATATATAGTTTCCGTCTACCAAATCCCGTCAAAGGGCTTTAGTCGGCCCGAGGCTACAATAGAAGACACTTGCCCAATGTGCTACTCAGTAGGACTGAACCCGGAACCATGTGGTTGGGAAGCAAGCTTCTTGCCACACAGCCACTCCTGTCTCTACATATGAATATATATACATACACACGCACAAACACACACACATACATATATATATACCCACAAATACAAACACACGCGCACGCGCAAGTACAAACGTGCGCAAAGAGGAGAGAAATAGATACACATACATACAGGTACATTTGCCTATATTTATACATACATAAGCACAGAGACATTGATATGCACATATTCACACATGCACAAATAGCGTGGACACTAGCACAATCAATCGCACACACACATACACTCACACACAGAGACAAACAGATACACCCACCCATACACACACAGACAAAGAGAAAACAACACATACATACCCACATACACAGACACACACGCACATATACATGCTCACACATACATACACTCACACACTCACAGGCACACAGACAAACAGATACAACACACATACACACACTCACAGACAAACAGATACAAAGAACTACACATACATACACAGACACACACACATATACATGCATACACACATACTCTCATACTCATACACAGACAAATATACTCATCCATACACACACACACACAAAAACATACACTCATCCATACACACACACACACACACACAGACAAATAGATCCAAACACATACATACACATATACACAGACACACACAAACACACATACATGCTCATACTTACATACACTCACACACTCACAGATATACAGACAAACAGTTACACTCACACATACACACACACAAACAGATACAAACAAATACAAACAAATACACACACATACACAGACACATACACATATACATGCACACACACACATACTCTCACATATATACACAAAGAAACCGATACACTCATCCATACACACACAACACACACACACACACACAGAAACAGATCCAAACACAAACATACACACATACACAGACACACACATACACACGCACGAGCACACACATGCATTAAGGAACGCAAATACATGCAGACGTACATACAGACTTACCAACACACACAACACAAGCAAGTACACACGCACTGGCGAGCTGGCAGAAACGTTAGCGCGCCGGGTGAAGTGCTCAGCGGTATTTCGTCTGCCGTTACGTCCTGAGTTCAAATTCCGCCGAGGTCGACTTTGCCTTTCATCCTTTCGGGGTCGATTAAATAAGTTCCAGTTACGCACTGGGGTCGATATAATCGACTTAATCCGTTTGTCTGTCCTTGTTTGTCCCCTCTGTGTTTAGCCCCTTGTGGGTAGTAAATACACTGTGTTTAGCCCCTTGTGGGTAGTAAATACACTCACGTAAATACACATGCACATATCGAGGGCATAAACACACTCAGTCGCATACACAAACATTCACATATATGGACACATAGAAACGAACGCAGTAACACACGCAAATGTACGTACACTAGTATACATGCAAACACATACACAAAAGCACGAACATGCAAACATTCATTGCCATTGACTCACAAATACATTCACACACACATTTAAAAGCATATAGACGCATGCACACACACGCAAAAAATACACGTGCATACATATACAAGTGCAGGAATATATAAATATATATGGATATATATATAAATATGTATATATATATATATATATATAAATTTAATAATATATATATATATATATATGTGTATTTGTATATATGTATATAGGCGCCGGAGTGGCTGTGTGTGGTAAGTAGCTTGCTTATCAACGACATGGTTCCGGTTTCAGTCCCACTGCGTGGCAACTTGGGCAAGTGTCTTCTACTATAGGCTTGGGCCGACCAAAGCCTTGTGAGTGGATTTGGTAGACGGAAACTGAAGGAAGCCCATCGTATATATGTATATATATATTATATATATATATATTTGTGTGTGTGTTTGTGTGTCTGTGTTCCCCCCCCCCCCGGTGTGTTTACGTCCCCGAAACTTAGCGGTTCGGCAAAAGAAAGCGATAGAATAAGTACTAGGCTTGCAAAGAATAAGTGCTGGGGTCGATTTCCTCGACTAAAAGCGATGCACAAGCATGGCCGCAGTCAAATGCTAAACAAGTAAAAGAGTAAAAAGTGTATACATAGACTCTATTACATACAAACATCCACACACACACACTCGTGCGTGCGCACACACAAACTTACAAACATACACATGCATAGATATACAAGCACATATATATATAAATATATATGCATATATACATACACTCTATCACATAGAAACATCCATACACACACGCACACACACACACGCACACCCACACACGCACACACACGCATACACACACGCGCGCGCACACACACGCATGCACACACACGCATGCACACACACACACGCACGAGTCACATACACACACTTACAAACACACGCATGCATACATATACAAGCACAGAAATAAATAAATATATATGGATGTACACACACACTGTTACATAGAAATATCCATATACACACCTGAACACATGCACACGCACACACACAGTCATACGCACACACGCACGCGTCACAGACACACACTTACAAACATACACATGCATACATATACAAGCACAGAAATATATAATATATATGCATATATACATACACTCTATCACATACAAACATCCATGCACACACGCACACACACACAAACACACACATACTTGCAAGCGTACACATGTATACATATACAAGGTCAGGAATATATAGATATATATGGATATATACATACACTCTATCACATACAAACATGCATACACGCACACACACACGCATACACACGCGCACACATACACGCATACACACACGTGCACACACATACACACATACACACACTTACAAACATACACATGCATACATATATAATTGCAAGAATTCATAAATATATATCGATATATATACATACACTCTATCACATACAGACATGCATATACGCACCTACACACGCACATTATATATGCAAACTTACACATGCACATAGATACATATACACGCACAATCACAAACCCTGCACACACACACACACACACACACACACACGTACACGAGCCTTCGCGCACGCATAAACGTCAGTAAATACACATACATATGCTGAAACACAAATATACATGCACACACACAGACACATGCAGATACACACGCACACATATAGTGGTCCTCCGTCGGATACGACGACGAGTGTTTCCGTTGATCCGATCAACGGAACAGCCTGCTCGTGAAATTAAAGTGTATATGGCTGAGTACTCCATAGACACGCGTAACCCTGAACGTAGATCTCAGGGACATTCAGCGCGACACAGAACGTGACGTAGCTGACTGTTCGATTTACTGGCACAGCTCATTTTTGGTAGCTGTGTGGAGTGGAAGAATGTGAAATAAAGTATCTTGCCCAAAGACATCGCCGCGAATCGAACTTGTAACCTTACGATCGTGAGCAGCATATACTAACCACTAAGTCACGCGACATCACTCACTCATACACGCATATACAAATATACGTCCACAGAAATATTGACGTATCAAATCAATACATATATATATATATATATATATAGAGAGAGAGAGTTGAACACATGCGCGGGGAAATACACGTGTACGCGCATAGACATATACTTAAACCTTTGCATACAAATTTTGTTGTGCTATACTGAAGCTTACGTGTATAACAAAAACAAAATGTGCTGTGGATTTGACCTTTAGCTTTTTTTCGCAGATCGTGATGACCTTTGCTTGCATAGTTATGCAGTCTGGCGCAGAGCATGGCTGTCAGTAGGAATGCATAACTGCAAGAGCTTCTGTTGTTTCTTATAGCGTCTCACATTTTCAAATTTGCATTCGAAATCGTATTTAAGATATACCTCGTCTGTTTCACGCCTTTTTTCCCCCCGAGATCTTCCGAGATCGACAACAAAGCATAAGATGGTTTGTACGTAGAAGAGACACCAGGCATGGTTGGTATATATTTCTTTTACTGCCCACAAGGGGAACAAACAAGGACAGACAAAGGGATTAAGTCGATTACATCGATCCCAGTGCGAAACTGGTACTTTATTTATCGACCCCGAAAGGATGAAAGGCAAAGTCGACCTCGGCGGAATTTGAACTCAGAACGTAACCTATCGAGATGGTCAGGTAAATACAAAAACATTTTGTCAGCACGATCCATGTTGTAAGAACTGGGATTGTATAATTTGAGGTAGTCCTATCGAGAATACGTAGAACGTAACGACAGACGAAATATCGCTAAGCATTTCACCCGGCGCGCTAACGTTTCTGCCAGCTCGCCGCCAGACTCTAGGCATGGTTGGTATATATATTTCTTTACTACCCACAAAGGGCTAAACACAGAGGGGACAAACAAGGACAGACAAAGGGATTAAGTCGATTACATCGACCCCAGTGCGTAACTGGTACTTAATTTATCGACCCCGAAAGGATGAAAGGCAAAGTCGACCTCGGCGGAATTTGAACCCAAGAACACATACAGGACATACATGTACAACATCTATCATCCGGAGCCTTTCATTCCAAAATGTTTTGGTCACAAAGAGTGAGTTTTTCGAACCAAGGTTTCTCACTTCTAATTTAAACAAATACTAAATTTCCTCAGGCAATTAAATGAAATCCAGGTACTTGCATATTAAAGTAAATAATACAATTTTATTAATAATGCAATGAGCAAGGAACTAGTCTGTGTAAAATACCAGTAACTAGTTGGGCGACTGCGAGAATCTTAAGTTTTTGCTCGTAAATTAGATCGGACTTTAACAGGTTTCTGACCCTCAGTATCCGGAAAAATCGGTGTTGTATTTGCATTCACAATAAGTTTCTCTCACGGAATCATTAGGTTGCCGTCGTACAATACGGCAATTACTTAAATAATCTTGAAGGCGACGAAGCGAATTAAGATTTGATCATGGTCAAACCGTAGAATAAAAAGATGAACACTAAAAGACAACCAAACTCGATGTTTGGTCGAGGATGTTAGTCAAGTTCTGGACGCCCATCTCCAGGGAATCACGGTAAAGGTCGATCAATATAACATTTGACCTGGATTCTTCAAAGTAAGAAAAGTAGTTGGAATTTACAAAAAAACAAAAGACGAAGACAGATGTAGAAACAGCAGACAGGTGTATCAGTTTAAAGCTCGGGAAGGTGGGAAAGTCTTTTACGTTTCGGACCTACGCTCTTCAACAGAAAGAAACACGAGGAAATAAACAGAAAGCGAATAAAAAAGAGAGGGAATAAAAAGAGAGAGAATAGAAAGAGAGGGAATAATATATATATATATATATATATACATATATATATGCACACACATACACTCACACACACATATATACATACGTGCATATACATCCACACACACTCATATATGTATATATGCACATATATACATATATATAAGTTATATATTAATATATATATATATATATATATATATATTATATTTATAATAAAGGGTTAAAAGCAACAAGTTGCTCAAAGTTAAAAGCAATTATTATAACCCTTTATTATATTATTATAACCCTTCCCAAATATGGTCTTTTCCATACCGACAAATCTACTAGGTGAAATTGATTAATTTTATTAAATTAATTATATTCCACCCTTTATTGAATATATATATATATATATATATCTGGTGGTTGGTTGTGTTGGACTCGCGATCTCACAATCATGTTTTCGATTTCCAAACCGGCGGTGCATCGCGTTCATAAGCAAAACACTTCATTTCACGTTGATCCAGTCCACTCAACTGTAATTGGGTAAACTTACGACAGAGTAACCTTTCGATCCATGAAAATGTTGGTCTGGTCGCCAAGCCAGCGGCTCGGTATCATTTGAAAGCTAAAGCGATGCAAATCGCACTGTGGTCAGCGATGTATAACAACATCCGATAGTCTGCTCGATTCACGTGATCTATATAGATATATTCTCAGTTATGGCATATATAAATATATACACAATTGCTTAATCAATTTGAGGCTTATGGTAGAAGACGAGAAAGATAGTACAAGCGACATGCCAAGTGTCGGTAGAATCAAAAATCCGAAACTGAATCCCAGGATTACGAATTGCAAATTCTAACTTTTACTCCAAATTAAAAAAAAAAAGAAAAGAAAAAAAAAAACGAAAGGAAATTAATCATACGAAATATATACTGCTAACAAACAATTTACATATATATGAACTTAAATAGCTAAATTCTAGATAAAATTTACTGCACGACACTGAACGGCTCGTCCATATGGAAATTTAGTGATTAGTAACTGAGGTAAAAAAAAAACATTGATAATTATAAATATTTGTTTTTATTCAATGTTTTGAAGTCGTCATTTATAAGACAACCTTCGAAAATAGCAAATGATTCATCAAATAACTAATAAAATTTGAAGTATTTCTTGAAAAAACGCAAGGAAATTAAAAGAAGACTATCAAAAATCTTTTAATTCTTTCATAGAGAGTTCATTTTTGTTGATATTAAATTATTTATTACATTACAAATATTTTTTTGAAAAACTGGAAATTGAATTTATGTTATTTCAAAAACAAATTTTAATAATCAATAAGTTGGACGAGTTTATCTTTTGGTTTTTATAATCCTTTTAATCATACTGCCAGTAAACCTCTGCAGTAATACAGGCACGAAATTATACCATTTTTCTTGAAATGCTGTTACAAATAAGGATTCTTTGATTTGAAAAGATCTTTAATTCAAGTTTGGCTTAATGATCTGCCAAACACTTTCAAAAGAACCCTGAAGAAAAAATATCTTGAAATCGTGATTTCAAATATCTTTCATGTGACTTCATGCAAAGATTCTTTCATTGCAAAGAATAAATGGTCTAAATTATTGACAGGTGAAAAACTTATCGGATTTAGATCGCATTCTTTGGCATTTTCCCCTTATCTTCTCCGACGCCAATAACGTTTTTCTGAGGCATGTGGGTGGAGCGGAATTCTGGAGATATCTTAGATGGCTTTGGGGCCTATGTCATTGTGAAGTTCAAGATACATGCATTTTGTGCAGAATTTTGGAATCGTTATTGTAAACGTTGGAATATATTTTTAGTAAGATATTTTCCTGTATATAACAGACCATAGAATTTGTCTGAGAAAGCTGTAAATTCAATACTTCAACACACACACATACAAAATATATATGGAAATATACTTATATATGTATAGTATATGTTATGTATATGTATATGTATATGCATATGTATATGTATATGATATATATATATATATATATAATATATTATATATATATATATATATAATTATATATATGTATATGTATGTTTACACACACACGCACACATATATTTATATATTATGGAGAATACTTTTCTCCTAAACATGTATTGAGCTCAAGAATGTGCTATAGTTTTATATTTTTGTTTAAGTTCTTTTTTAATATATCTTTGTATATGATTTCCTTGCAGTTTTGGAACCCTAAATTTACCAAATCCACTATCACCATTTATAATTCTTCATAGAATCATCTTGTAGTTGAAGTTATAATGGCGTGTATAACGGCGAATATGAGTGGTTATATACCAAACTTGACCAAAGTGAAAAAGTAAGTGAAGCATGTTAACGAACCACTGACATGCACATTATTGTGTCCTCGTCAAGTGATCAGAAATTAACCGCAATAATAGATGGTCTGAGTAATTTCATAAGAGGCGACTGTATATATTAAATTACCTTTCAGAAAACAGTCACTGAAAACTCTTTGATAGTGCCATTCGATGTTAGGAAACGTTATTAAAATATCCCTCACGACTAAAGAATTGAGGCCATTAAAATCTGATTGGATAATTATGCAAGTGAACTCACCCATAATGTAAAAAAAAAATTATAACAGGACTAAAATTTATTCTAGAAAATATTTACTTCATGTTCAATGACAACATTTTCAATAAACTATCAGTAACTGCGATGGGGAAGAGAACAGTTCTCTCCTTAGCGAATCTAGAGGTTTCTAGAAACTATGATATAACAAAAATCAATACAAGATATAGGAACTATTTCTTTAAATATATGCAACAAATCCAGAAACGTTGCTTCGATGATTGCTTTATTCTATGGAATGAAAGTATAGAGAAATTAAAAGAATTGAAAACACTTCTGAATGGAATTTACAAAAGCATCGAATTTATCGGGAAATATAGCGAATACTAGCTCCCATTTTTTTAATATCAATAAAAAAGTCACTAACTTAATAGAGACGGTTATTAGTATAAAGCTATGAACTCGAAATAAAATTCATAATTCAGTTCGTGCCATCCGAGCTACAACAGAATAAATTTCCCATAAAGCATTGCCAAAATGGATCTACACAATTGTATCAAGTAAAACACCCATGATATAAAACTTCAAGAACTGAATTACACACTTCTTCACATGAATTATCCGCTATCCTTAATTGATAATAGAATACAACAAGCCGAGAAACTCTGTGTCCTGGAACTAAGATAAACATGCAAAGTAAATTAATAAATAAAAAAAAACATCGAAATTGAAAATCATGATATGCTTTACCACATACGATTCTAAAAATAATGAGGCTTGCAACATCATATTCCAAAACATTATGGTGATAGAAAAGGCCCAAGACTGAGCCAAATCCTCCAAACTCATACCATCATACGGAGTAAAAGACAGTCCAATATATGTAAGAAAAAAATTAACAAGCACCAAACTTCTCACAATACAAATTAGAACCGACAGTAAAACAAATATGGTGAAGATCCAATTATGGTATATATTTTAACTTGACGGAATAATAAGAGATCCGATATAAATAAGAACAATTTTTCACAATAATTGAAAACATCTCCAGCGCATCCGGAAACCAAATCAAGCAATTATATCCTCGAGATGTAGAGAAAATTATATCGGGTTAACTGGGCTGTCCTGCAGACAACACAGGACTGCATAGATCACGGATTGAAATACAGAAGTACAGACAAACAGAACCGCATACGTATAGACACATGTGCAGACAAGAAACAACCAAATTCAACGATCTTCCTCTCATACAAATTTAGTGATTGCGAAACACAACAACGCAACTACAACGAACACTTCTAAATAATTGTGGGAGAAACAGGGAGGAAACTTTTAAAACGACTGAGAATGCTGCTGCTTCAACGACTGCAGCTTGAAACTAGTGTTTCATTTGCTGTTGTTTCAAATATCACTGAATCTGTCACAGCTGCTTCTGCTAGTTAGACTGATACAGTTACTACACGACTAGCACGGACAATAATATTAATAACCAATCCTTAGTGACTGACGCCAACTGGTGCTGCTTGAAATCTACTACTACTACTACTACTACTACTACTACTACTACTACTACTACTACTACTACCACCACTACTACTACTACTACTACCACTTACTACTACTACTACTACTACTACTACTACTACTACTACTGCTACTACTGCTGCTAGTACTACAGCTGCAAATTTTGAGAAAAATGTAAATACTTTTATCCACGAAACATCTATTAAAGGATTCTCTTTTTGTTTTTTAATATATATATATATATTCACGTGGGCACACATACGCACTCACGCAGGCATTTACATATATAACGTAAACTTTTAGAATACAGGCAGCTCTATCGCTCTGTCTCTCATATATAAGTGTGTTAGTTTTTACTTTATTTGTGTGTTAAACAAGATTACTATTGGTTTCATGCTGATAGAAATATTTCAACAATTAAAAAGTCTGCTGCATAGAACGTTGGTACTCGATTAATATACAATGGATGAGAATACACAAAGCTACACGTGGCTATACGGGAGTCAGGGATCTGTAGATGTATTCATCCCAAATCCCATGCAATCTCGTTTAGGCTCGTGTATTCTCACCTAAGATAGAAACGAATACCAACGTTCTATGTAGCAAGCTTAATAATTGTTAAGAGATTTCTCTGTGCATGAACTTAACGGTGGCGTTGTAAAAATATTTATCCCCAATTACGGTGCTGAGTACTTATTCTCACTGTTAGATATTAGCGCGCGCGCTAGTGTATCAAATATATATATTTATTTATATATAATACGTACATACATGCATACATACATACATACATACATACATACATACTACATACATGCATGCATACATACATACATACATACATCCATACATACATATATATTATATATATACATATTATATATATACATATATATATATATATAATACATATAAATATAATACATACATATTATATACATATATATTATATATATACATAAATACGCACACACACACACACACACACATATATATATTATATAAATAATATATAAATATATATATATACATACATACATACGTGCATACATACATGCGTACGTATATACATACATACATATACATATGCCTATATATATAAAGGTACATACATACATATATGCATACATGCATACATACATACATACATACATATACATACATATACATACATACAACATACATATATATATATATATATATATATATATATATATATTAATCAACATTTGAAAACAAAAATCTAACGTGAAGAAACGAAGTGTCTTAGTAAAAGACATTCTTCTTTACCAAAATTTTACTTAAAGGTAATAGAATTCCCGTTGTCAGAGAAACATTGCAATGTTTGTTGCGAAGGGAAAAGAAAAAAATCTATTGCTGCATGCAAACAACACATCAATTTTAATAAATTCAGGAATTCCACAATGCGAACTCTCACCTTTATACATAGGGGCATGAAAATATCTCTAAATAACATACACTTGTATACATACATGCATACATGCATACATACATACATGCATACATACATACATATATACATACATACACACACACACATACATACATACATACATGCATACATACGTACATACATATGTACATACATACATACATACATACATACTTACATACACACGTGTATATGAATATATACAAATATAGATATCCATCTACCTATCTAAAGGTATATATGTGTGTGTGTGTGTGCGAGTGTGTTTGTGATTGTGTGTGAATTACTACTGCTACTACTACTACTACTACTACTACTACTACTACTACTACTACTACTACTGCTGCTGCTGCTGCTGCTGCTACTACTACTACTACTACTACTACTACTACTACTACTATTGTTACTATTTAAACAGTTTGATTCGTTTGTGCATATATATATATATATATATATATATGCATATATAATACATCAAATACACACGCTCATACGGATGTACATTGTTATCAGAAGGGTAGAATATTTGTTTACATATTCTAGAAACTTCTATAGTATTTCGTCCCCAGAGAACAGATTATGCCTAAAACCCTGTCCGTAGTCAACAACTTTTAAAGCAAGTTAAACTACATATAAAATTTCTGGTTTACGAGAGAACTTAAATGAAAGTAATTCACATTCAGTATTCGCAGTAGATCAAAAAATGTGTGGAAATAAAGGAAAAGAAAAATATGTTTGTTTTTGTTATTTTTTTGCATAGTAATTATCCGATCTCAATTTGTACATATGTGGGTATGTGTCTTTGCATACATGTACGTATATTGTATATAGGAGTGTACAAATTGCATACATACAAACAAACACAGATATATATATATATATATATATATATATATATATATATATAAATATATATACATATACATATATATAAATATGTATACACATATGTATATATTTACATAGATCTATAATATAGACACACACACTCATATATATATACATATATATATATTATATATCTATATATATATATATATATATATATATATATATACATATATACAATTGTTTCATTTCAAAGACAAAATTAAAATTACAAAGCATATATGAATATATAATTTTGCATTTAAAATACCCTGTATGGAAAATCATCAGGATATACAGAGAACGGTAAGCATTACATTAGATACGCTGGATTACTCAGAATATATATAATTGTGTATATATATATATACGCTTGGAATACTCAGAATATATATATATATGTATATATATATGTACACATATATGCCTATGAATACACACACACACACACATATATATATTAGAAAAAAATACCTTTTATCAATTCAAAATGAACAATTAAATTACACCATCTAGAAAATTACATATAATAGAAATATTAAAATTAAAGTAACAATAATATACCGAAGATTAAGTAAATTGCAAAAAAATAATAAAAACGTATATATTTGGTATATGTATATATATATATATATATATAAAGAATAAATATTAGGAATAAATCCAAATTTACAGGGAAAAAATCAGATTTAGGATTAAATCCAATTTATAGTAAAATATTATAAATATTATTAGAGACAAAACCACTATTTGCAAAACAAACAAACAAGGAAAGACTTAATCAATATATAAAATTTTAATAAATAGTCAAAAAAAAACCGCCACTACAATTGTTCTTGTTTGTTTTGCAAAATAGTGGTTTTGTCTAATAATATTTTATATATATATATATATATATATATATATATATATGTATATTGTATTTAGGAATGGTCATTTTGCCTGTTTAGCCAATAAAAACACATGCACTGTATATTTGGTGTACTTTGCTTCAGCGTTATTTATTTTTTACTTTAATTTTTAATCTTATTTCGGCCAGAGTTCTTTCTTCACACTCCTGTGACCGCTTCAGTGGTATTTTGCTTTCTTCTTTCTTATTTGTGTGTATCTCCTTACTAACGGTCAGCCATTTTGTATTTTGTATTTCTATTGTATGTGTCTTCATTCTTTTATTGGCTAATCTGGCAAAATGACATTCCTAATACAACAATATCTGTTTCAACACACGATTTTACATCAAAAATCTTGCAAAACAAATATATATATATATATATATATATATATATATATATATATATATAGTTTCTTTATTACCCACAAGGGGCTAAACATAGAGGGGACAAACAAGGACAGACAAACGGGTTAAGTCGATTACATCGACCCCAGTGCGTAACTGGTACTTAATTATCGACCCCGAAAGGATGAAAGGCAAAGTCGACCTTGGCGGAATTTGAACTCAGAAACGTAACGGCAGACGAAATACGACTACGCATTCGCCGGCGTGCTAACGTTTCTGCCAGCTCGCCGCCGATATATATATATATATATATATATACACATATTCATTTAAATGCATATATGTAAGTACATATATATGTGCGTGCATGCGTGCGTGCAAGTGCATGTGAGTGCATGTTTGAGTGTGATTGAGTGTGCATGTATGTGTGTGCGTGTTTACTCTTTTACTCTTTTACTCTTTTACTCGTTTCAGTCATTTGACTGCGGCCATGCTGGAGCACCACCTTTATGTATGTAAATATTTGTGTATGTAAATATTATTCAGGTCCCTCGACCTGAATAGCTACAGCATAATAGGCCCGAAAGTGGCATTCCACATCGTAAAGAATATCTCTTTTGTTTAATTTAAAGTATTTCCGTCCTGGCATGCAGGGTTGAGATTCATTGTTACGGCAGGAATAAGTTGTTCGTAGAAAGGACGGACAATTAGATAAGCATTAATAGTCAACAACGTTATGCTCATCGTCAAACGGCACCGACGCACGCATCTAACACACACAAAACACAAACACTGCACACACACAAACACACACACACGTGCAGGCATATATATGTGTGAGGGTGTTTTATATATATATTATATATATATATATAGTAATAATAATAATAATATATAATAATAATAATAATAATAATAATAATAGTAAAGGGTAAAATTAATTAATCAATTAATAGTTAATAATTTTACCAAGTAGTTCGGTATATTAAAAGAAACCATTGTCGGTAAATTTGTACAAAAATTTTATAATTATGAGCATAATTATAATTAGGGTTTAGCAAAATTTGCTTCACCACAAACCGAAATTTAGAAATAGCAGTTAAAATACTATTATACTACCATAAGATATCTCCCAGACAGCAATATTTAGTTTGTGCTTACGTAATTATGCTCATAATTATAAACATTTGTATATATATATATATATATATATATATATATATATATATATATATATATACATTGCTTTCTTTCCAAGGAATCTAATGCTCTTAGCTTAGTTTTTTTCTCGGAGCTGGGCAAATTGGAGCAATCTCAAGATTAATCAGCCGAAATTGCGAGGATGATCCGGTTCTTGACTGAAGATAAAAGGTTTCGAATGATCCGTCCGTGTTTTTTTTTTGTATCATCTATCTGGATGTTTTGTTGTCCCCTTTTGTATCATCTAGTTGTCCGGATGTTTTGCGTTCTTGTCCCATTTTGTATTTTATTTTATATATATAGACTTGTTTTATTTATATTTCCTGAGCGCCATACTAATACAATTGTTTGTTTGTTTTCCACCTGCCTTCGTCTTTTGTCTATTTTCATAAAGCTTCCCGTTATATATATATATATATATATATATATATACACACACACATATATATATATATAATATATATATATATATATATATATAGGTACATACATGTATATTACTTACATGTTTTAATCTAAGAAAGGACTATGAAAATAAATCGATAACAAAATATAACCTATGTGCTTTCTGCCAAGCCCGTCTCTCCATCTTTGTGTTCAGTCTATCTCTCTGACGGTCTGTATACCCCATTCACAACTAGAAATGCAGAGAAGGACAGCTCTGTCAAATTCGCTTTTGCACCAGAACCAAATCCAGAGACAGGACCAAGAAATGAGTCTAAAATAAACAAACATTTGCGCCAAGAGGTGTACGCCAGCAAGGCCACATTCTTTGGCTGAAGTCTGTGATATAATACTATATGATGTAGAGTACACACAGACACAGACACAGACAGACACACACACACACACACACATGTATACTGAAAGATTTTCAGACGATTAAATACATATTTATTCTTGAACGTTAACCAAGTCATAAGGTAAGCTACTATAAATCGGCACGAACTTTCCGGACAACCCAATACACATTTAGGACGAACATGTCGAAGAAGAAGACGGCGAAACCCGTTGTTTGGAATGGATTTATGGAATATATACAACAGAACGTCGGATGAACTTCCAAGGACAAACAATGCTTTGGAAGGGTGGCACAGGAGTTTTATTTTTTCTTATCAAATGCTGGTTGTCACAACCCAAACATTCGGAGGCTTTTAAAATATATCAAAATAGAGCAAGCATTACAACTCAATCCTTGACGGGTTTTACTAAACAGCTATCTAGAAAGAAATATTTAGATGTTTCAGCCCGTATTAATGCCGTAGTTAGCAATTATGAAAGCATGAATGTGATACAATACTTGCGTGGAACCGCGTATAATTTGCACTCTTAGATGATGATTTAAAACTTCTTAATATATTGGAGAGAGGTAATTAACTGGGGGTGGGGGGTGTAATTGTCCTAAGAGGAAGTTGTCGTCGGGGAGAATTGTCCTATGGAGGTATTTGTCCTAGGGTGGGGATAATTGTCTTGATACGCACAAAAGAGGTGTACAAGACAAAACCTCGCACATTGAAGGACTTGGAGACACGGATTTGGTAGGTTCTCAAGGATATCCCAGAAGATGTGCTTTAGAAGGTTATTCATTCCATCCCTGGCTATTTGGGGAAACTAGTTGACGCCACCGCTGCTTACGCTGAAATATGAAGATTTACTTTCATTTTTCCATGTAATATAAAGAACATGTATAATTTTTTTCAATAAGTTCGTAAAAGGAAAATGGATTTTATCACCAATTTTAATGCCAAGTAACTTTTTACCTACCCTTTATATTTTGTATATCAAACCCAAGGCGTCTTATCTGTTTATTTGCATCATTGTCTCCATATCTGCTCTCTTGGATTCACCTTACAACCACTATTTACTCCGCCGACTGGGTCCTCGGTTAATATTTCGAAGTTCAAATCTTTTGAGCGCTTTTGTTTTCTATACAGTGTCTCTCTCGATCTCATCTGTTAGCTCTCTCTGTCTCTCTCTGTATAGACACACACATACACACACAAAATATTTCAATATTTTTTATATACCACTATCTAAACCTAAAAATATTTTATGTAACTACATTTTATACACAAGCACGCTTATATATATATATATATAAAATGATGTAATTGCATAAAATATTTCTGTACATCCTTCTATATTTATGCGTATATCTATATATACATACGTATGGATGTATATATACCTGTATCCTGTAGTATTTGAATATCTTAAATATCTTAGTTTTCCAAATTTAGTATTTTGGTTTAGCGATTGTAGAAGTCTTAGTGAAGGAAAATAACTTCCACTTTACGTTTTAACAGATAATTCTTTTCTTTTCAGTTCGCAGATATTTTCAGAAAGTGAAGTGCCTTTATTTCTGTTTTTATACCTTTGTATATGTCTACACTTATATTATCTCATTTTAACTACATTCGAAGATCTCTGTGTATCCAACCATCATTTTCCTTTATTTTATCGTTAATTCTTTCGAATATCTTGACGTTGCCATTTTCAGGCCCAAGAAGCATTATTGGGTTTCATTGTATGAAGACTAACAACTGTTATTTAGTTGTTGCTTACCCCTGTTCCACCCACCTGAATACACATCCTTGTACAGTGCGTCTGTCCTTCAGTTTTTTTTCCTAAATGAATTGTATCTGAGCCTCCCCTGTTACTGTCTTCTTTGTTCTGTGTTGACACGATAAAGTGCGATTGGACGGATATTTATCTGTTATTTCTCATAGGTTGTGTGACTACGGAAAGAATCGCAAGCGGGCTTGGACAACTAAATATATCGTATTGGCCAGCTGCGGGATTCATTTTAGACAGTTAGGAATCAAAATTTATTCGACATTAAATGTACTTATTTCTTAAGCTCCACCTCTCTGTGGAGCATAGGTTTTTGCCAACCTATTTCTACTGTTCTTGACTTTGGCTTATCTTTTCCGCTTCTCAAAAGTTAGAGGCCGGGATTTTTTAAACAGTGCCTCATTATCAAGCCCCTTCATATTTTTATCTCACCCTCTTTCCTCTTTCTCATATGTTCCAAAATGCCGGTTTTCTAAATGTGTGTCCTATCCTACTTCACATACGCTTCAGGATCTGTTCTTTCACCGGCACCTGCTCCTCATCCTTTTGTCACATCTCTTCATTTATTATCTCATCCGACATTAAGTGTAACCAAATATTTAACGTTAATGTAGATTTGTTAAATATTTGGTAGTAATTATGTTATTCTTTTTACTTGTTTCAGTCATTTGACTGCAGCCATGCTGGAGCACCGCCTTTAGTCGAGCAAAATCGACCCCAGGACTTATTCTTTGGAAGCCTAGTACTTATTCTATCGGTCTATTTTGTCGAACCGCTAAGTAACGGGGACGTAAACACACCAGCATGTGTTTCTTCTTCTTCTTCTTCTTCTTCTTCTCTTTTCTTCTTCTTCTTCTTCTACTTCTTCTTCTTCTTCTTCTTAGTAGTAGTAGTAGTAGTAGTTGTAGAAGAAATGGTAGTGGTGGTGATACTTGTTCTCATGTTAAATCATTACTACAAGTCTGTAGAGCATTCTTTACTTCCTGTCCAGTTTATGTCTGCAGTAAATATATTCATATATGAAGGCGCTGGAAATACCGGTGTCAGTTCAGTTATGTCTGAAGGATAACAAATTTTGTGTAATTCATAAGTCGTTGTACTTAAAAACTTAAAAAAAAATGTACAAGTAATTCTAAAATTGGAATTTTCTTTTAATTCAAAAGCAGATGCCAAGGATGTTTTCTTCAGGTTTGATAGGGATTAACGAGAATTGAAAATATTATGTAACCATTTATTTCGAATAATTATTCGCTTCCTTGATATTTCTCTATTTATAATTCTGAGGCGGTGTTCTTCTCCATACCGCTGGTTT
>NW_021829664.1:0-5000 GCF_006345805.1 Octopus sinensis | reverse complement strand
ATGTATTAAAAATTGTTTCCATTTTCTAAGCATTAATTCGACATGTGGCATAATGAAACGTTCTGTTAAGTTAATAAAACGTTTCATTTTCATGAGTTAATGAAAGTATCTTGAATAAATATAATATTACAATTTGCAATTTGCACACCGGTATTGAGTTCACATATCAAAATCTGAATTTGTTCTTCCGAACAAACTCCTTTTAAAACACACATCCACAGAGACATATGCAACTATACACATGCACACACGTGACACACACACGCGTGCGCACACTCCCGTTCTCGTATAGTTTCCTTTTGCCTAACGGCTTAGATATTAGCCATTATATATTCAGTGTAAATTATATACATCCTATAAACTCATAATTTATCTCATGCTGAGTTAAATTACATTTTAAATATTTATATCACTCGTAGTTATGAATTAGGTTGTAATCTTTCATTCAATCTTATTACTATTATTGTTATTATTATTATTAGTATTCTATCAATTTTTTTTCTCCTATTCTTCCATTATAGATTTCAAATTTAATGTGTATTTATAATATCGGTTATAACCCTAGGAAACATTTCGAATTCACCATCGACAT
Source organism: Octopus sinensis (assembly GCF_006345805.1). NCBI lineage: Eukaryota > Metazoa > Mollusca > Cephalopoda > Octopoda > Octopodidae > Octopus > Octopus sinensis. The sequence goes on along the minus strand of NW_021829664.1, from coordinate 4,408 downwards.
GTTGATCGCCATTGTTATCCTCATCATCATCGTCACCACCACCATGATAGTCATCGTCATCATCATCATCATCAATATCATCTTCAACATCATAATCGTCGTGGTCGTCATCATCGATAGCAACAGTACCACCATCATCATGATCACCATTATATCCACTCTCATCAACATCATCATCACCATCATCAACACCATCCACACCATCTTCATTGCTATCATTATCATCATTATGACTTTCACCACCAACAGAATTATCAAAATCATTATCATCGTCACGATCATCTTCATCATCGTCATTATTATCATCATCACCGACATAATCACCAAAATCATAATCGTCGTCGTCATCGTCATCATCATCATCAACAACAACATCGTTGTCATTGTCACTATCAGTAAAACATAACCTACTTCTTCTTCTTCTTTTTCTTCTTCTTCTTCTTCTTCTTCTTCTTCTTCTTCTTTGCTTCTTCTTCTTCTTCTTCTTCTTCTTCTTCTTCTTCTTCTTCTTCTTCTGCTGCTGCTGCTGCTGCTGCTGCTGCTGAGGATGATGATGATGATAATGAGTATGGTGATAGTGATGATGATGACAGTGATGATAGAGGTTTCTTGTGACGGTAGCTGTGTTGATGTTGTATTGGTGATGCTTCTAGTAAAAGTTATTGCTGACGTAATTTTTTTTCATTTACTTGTTTCAATCATTTGACTGCGGCCATGCTGGAGCACCGCCTTTAGTCGAGCAAATCGATATATATATATATATATCATGTACTGTTCCGTGATGAAAATTTTAAAATATCCTCCATTTAGTGAGAGATAAACATAATTTGTTTGAAGGGCACGATACATATATTTAAGTGCTGCTAATAGTTTCATATGTTGCGAAATACCTAAACATATTCTCCAGGCACAAACCACATGTCATAACAAACAAAAAAATTGAATAATTGAAAAAACTCGAAAAAAACTGAGCATATAGAAAACGCAGAAACTAAAAAAACCGAAAACGGAAAACGAAAAACAAAAACTAAATTGTGAAGAATAAAAAGTAAAAAGGCAAAAGTGCTACCCTCCTTAAACCTTAAAAGATAAGCTTGGAAAGATATCAAGTTAGTCAGGAATAGGGGGAGTTTTCGTATTCTTCAAAATATATTTATATATATATGCATGCAATCACAGCAAATTTCTGACCTAGAGTTCATTAGAGAGTTAGGGATTTTAGATCTGAAACGCATCTGCGCTCTTCTAGCTAAACAAAGTCTACATTCTATTCTTTCATTTTCAGGAGATACCCTTCGTTGTATCTCCTGCTACGATGCAGTTGTTCATCCGATATCCGAAATAAAAAAGTTGTCCAAACGTTCTTTTGAGAAACATTACATCTACACCTCGCAGATATTTGAGGTTCTTGGGCTGAATGCTGAATAGTTGTAGGCCATTGAAACCCAACTTGTTACAGTACTGGGTTTGAAGGTTCGTATATCCTTCCATTCCAAAGCTGAGGGTTAGAACCTCCAGAATCTTACATAGGTATATCGCTGCATATTCTTCGCACCTTCTCTTCGACGGTGTAGAGCCTGTGTTCCTTTAGTCCCTCCCCGTAGCGCATCAGTTGCACCGAGTCAATCTTCTACGTATAGTGACATTTGATTGTTTCGAGTTTCCTCTGTTAGCTGGACGCCCTCTATGGACTATAGTTGGGAGCCGCAACCTAAGCGACAACAGTTAATGTTTTCCATTAAAGCAGTATACTTTTTTCTTGGTTTTGAATCTTCTCAGATCCAATCAGCCGCTCGCCTGCATAATGTTGCTATCTTGGTAATGAGCCTATCGAATGCTGCATCATTGCTCATGTGGATTCCCAGGTTACGCACCATTCTGACTGCACTGCACCCTGGTCCTCTGTAAAGTTAGAATTACATACATTTTCACAATTAAAGTGCCTGTCCCTTTGAGAGGTCCAAAGGTTATAAAATTTCGCCTCTATATTCCTAGTGTCCATTGACATTCAATAATTTTAGACTTCCAAATATGGTATGAACATGAATACTTCAAAATTGAATCTAGTTTACTGAATGCTCTCAAATTTCCCCGAAGAGTTTTTTTATTCATGTTATTATATTTTGATATTTATAAACCTGGCAAAATCGTTATAATACTGAACAAAATGATTAGCGTTATTTCATCCATCTTTGTCTTTGTGTTCTGAAAGACGATGTCCACCGAGGTAGACTTTGCCTTTCATCCTTTATGGGTCGATCACCGGGGTCGATGTAATCGGTTTACCCACTCCCCTAAAACCGCCGGCCTTGCGCCAAAATCTGAAACCAATATTCATAAATCTGGAGCAAATTTATATGAGACATCTGAAGAAAATGAGGTAAAACATTTCATTGAGTTCTGTATTCAAAAGTGGTCTTTTCTTTTGTTTCCTATAACTTACACACGCATACACACATATCTATATGTGAGTGTGTGTGTGTCTGTGTGCATACATATATATATATATATATATACAGAGAGAGAGAGAGAGAGAGAGAGAGAGAGAGAGAGAAAGAGAGAGAGAGATAGAGACAGAGTGAGAGGGAATTTGAGGAGGCAGTCGTAAATGTATATGTAAGCGAAGGTAAGTAAAAAGCTGTACAAGACAGCCATGATAGTAATGGCGAACAATTGATTTTTGTCCTTAATTTCAATTACTTAATGTCTCTTTCTTATTTATGTGCCATATAACACTTAAATACAAACCCACCCACACCAGAAAACACGCGTATACACGTATATTTATGTGCACGCATGTGATATATAAATTTGTGTATATGTGTGTTTCACTCTCTCTCCTTCTCTGTAGACATACATACGTATATATATATAGTATATAATATATATATATATATATATTATATATATATATATATATATATTATATATATATGATATATGTGTATATGATATATGATATAAAGTGTGTGTGTTAGTGTGCGTGAGTGGATATGTGTGTATTTGTATGTCTAAATGTGTGTAATCGTCGTATACGTCTAGTTATCTCAGGTCCTTTGCCATATATATATATATATATATATACAAATAGCTGTGTATGGAATTCGTTTACACGGACTGGCTCAGATATAGCCACACAAATGCACGCATGCGCACACCAATACACACACAAACAATTTATGTGTATATTTATGTACATCTATTTATATACATAATGATATACACATATGTGTGTTTGTATATATATATATATATATATATATATATATATATATATGTACGTATGTATCTATATTCATATATTTGCTTGAGCATATATGCTTATATATAAATACAGGCGCATACATACACGTATATTATTGCCTATGCATATATAATTAAATATATATGATAAAATAGATATATGTGATTTTTTTAATGCACCCAGGCATTTTACACTCACATATAGGTATATACTGTACTGGAACTTATATACATACATGCATATATATATATATACATATATATATATATATATGTATGGTGTGTATATATATATATGTATATATATATGTCTGTATATATGTATATATATATATATATATATATATATACATATACAATATATATGTGTGCATCATCACATATATGAAATTGTTTAATTCACTAAGTGCGCTGCTGTCAAATTTTAGCACGATAAATCATTGCATTAGTTGTTTTTAGGACATTTGGTTTTATAGCTTTTCCCACCGTCCCCATCGGCAGCGTCTTCAGCACATTATCCCTTTGCCACGTATACTTCCCCCTATCACTCCCCCTATCCCCGCCATCATCATCATCATCATCGTCATCACCACCACTACCACCACGAGTACTTTCACTTACTAATGTCATTGTCTGTACCACCACCACTACCAACACAACGACCAACACCACCACCACAACCACCAACATCTTCACAACTCACCCCCACCACCATGTCTATTACGACTATTACCAACATCACCACAGTCGTTAACACAAACACCATTATCGTTACCATCGACAAAAATGTTTACTATTAACTCTTTTCACATCATTCTATTCCACGACTATCTTGAATGATTTTGCTATCGACGTCGCCGAAAAGGCAAACTAACAAGGAGACATCTTAAGCGGTTCTTGAACTAGCTAAATAAAGCAGTTAAAGCCCTCAATTCACAGCTGACATGTCTAAGGTCTGATCAGTGAATTCGGATCTTTTGTTATAGAATAACCAATAACAATTATCGACAGACAGCTATTAAAATTATTACTAATACTCGTGGAAACATCTGTAACCGGGAGGTTTTCTGTACGTCATTTTGACAAAAGAACATGTGCATTACACACACATATCTATACGTCACACAACACGCAATCTATCATATATAATATATATATATATATA
>NW_021829663.1:2500-30000 GCF_006345805.1 Octopus sinensis | reverse complement strand
TATTACGGTAAAGGTAGCGAGCTGGTAGGATCGTTAGCAGGCCGGGGTAATGCTTAGCGGCATTTCGTCCGTCTTTATATTATGAGTTCAAATTTCGCTGAGGTCGAATTTGCCTTTCATCCTTTCGGGGTTGATAAAATATATACAATTGTGCAGTGGGGTCTATATAATCGACTTAATCCCTCCACGAAATTGCTAACCTTGTGCCAAAAATTGAAACCAGTATCTACTATGGAAAGGAGTATGCTTTTTCTCCCAGTCAACACTAACAACAACAACAACAACAACAACAACAACAACAACAACAACAACAACAAATAAAATAATAATAATAATAATAATAATAATAATAATAATAATAATAATAATAATAATAAGCAAAAGCTGAGCAAATATAAAGATCTTGAAATAGAAATCAGCAAAATGTGGAACCTGAAGACTAAAACAATACCTGTTGTCATAGGTGCCCTGAGAATGATAGTAAAGGGGGCTGATTGCTATCTAACTCAGATACCAGGAAACCCCGAAATGGCAGAAATTCAAAAGATAGTGCTCATGGGAACTGCTCACATCCTACGCAAAATACTTTCTATGTAATCTCAAGTTTTAAAACAAACATAATTTTTTTTTGACATTCACTAGTACAACACTAAATACAAAACCAAATATATGGCACACTAGGCATAACAACAACATGAAGTTCCAACTGTTGTCCCTTGAGGTCTCTGGGTAGAGACTTGGAGCCAACTTGTACAAATGTAAAGCAAAAAGTCAAACATAGAATAATAATAATATAATAATAATAATAATATAATAATAATAATAATAATAATAATAAATAATACTAATAACAGCAAACAATAATAATAATAATATAACAAGAGCAATCAGTGAGAGCGCAAAACCTCCACCAAGGCAAACACAACCACCGTCCTCTCAACGATTAGCCAGAGATGATTTTTAAGATGAGAATATCTGAAATAAACTCGATTGCTCTCACAAACAAGAATACTACAAATGAACCCGATTGCTCTCAAAAATTAAGTTTAAAAAAAACCGTTAAAAATAATCCAGAATCCTTGTCCGGCATCAGATCGATCCCAAAATCTAATCAATTCGTGCCCGTCACGAGGCCAAACATCACTGAATGTTTCGTCCGAATCCATCCAGTGGTTCTTGAGATATCTTGTCCATGGACAAACAAACAAACACGACTGAAAACAATATCTCTGTCTTCGCTAAGGTGGAGGTAATAATAATAATAATAATAATAATAATAATAATAATAATAATAATAATAATAATAATATAGAAGGGACAGAATTTATGCGCGAGTTTAAGAAGGCTTACCAATGGAGACTAAATCAAGAGACGAGTAAAGTCAATAATGTATTGAGACACATTGAAATAATGAACAGGGGATTTTAAGGGGGCTGTACCTCTGAAAAACCTAAACCTTTTGTATAATACGCACCCCTTCTCTAACTTGAGTCAAGGATGTCTATATAACGTCCTTGGTTTGTAAAAATGTATACGGTAACGTCATTTATTATTATTGTATATATAACATAATGCAAACGTGCAGCTTTTTAGTGTATTTTGTTTGCATAAAATAAAGAAATAGCAGTGATAACAGTAATAACGTTTAATAAATGTTGCTTACTGCAAGTTATGGATGATTCTTTTATGACTTCATTGCTTTCAGGCTTAGCTTAAGGTATTTTCGTGCCGACATCACAAAATGCGTCTGAATAAATATTGCCGGACAGCAAATAGAGATTCGGACATTGCTTAGAAAATATTTTTCATTTTTAACCTCGTATATAATACGCGCTAGGGAATTTGACCTTTAAATTTTGGGGAAAAAATGCGGATTATACTCGAGGATTTACGGTAACTGAATTCGGTTTTCGTATAATTCCCAGCTCATTCAGAACATAAAGATAGTTTGTATACTTAACAGCAACATGAGAAAGAGCAAAATTAAAGAGGAGTAAATATTCTTTATTTTGTTTACTTATTGTTAATAATTTGCTGGATTTTGGGAGGATTATTATGAAAGCACTCCGTCGGTTACGACGACGAGGGTTCCGGTTGATCCGATCAACGGAACAGCCTGCTCGTGAAATTAACGTGTAAGTGGCTGAGCACTCCACAGACACGTGCACCCTTAACGTAGTTCTCGGGGATATTCAGCGTGACACAGAGAGTGACAAGGCCGGCCCTTTGAAGTACAGGTACAACAGAAACAGGAAGTAAGAGTGAGAGAAAGTTGTGGTGAAAGAGTACAGCAGGGATCACCACCATCCCCTGCCGGAGCCTCGTGGAGCTTTAGGTGTTTTCGCTCAATAAACACTCACAACGCCCGATCCTATGACCGCGAGTCCGCTGCCCTAACCACTGGGCCATTGCGCCTCCACTAGGATTATTAAGCCAGTGATAAACATACAGACAGTCTTTCTATTTTTGTTTTTCATCGCCATTCGCAATTTGATCAATGTCATGTTCTCTCTACTTCAAGCCTGACCCTTTCAAAATACAGTAAAATGTTTCAAAAACCCTTTCAAAATACAGTAAAATGATTCACATAGAGAATCTCACAAACCTATTTCTTTACTAATACCAAAACGAAATAATCATTTATATAACTGTAGCTTCTGAAATACCATGGGCAGACACCCACTCAAACAATCCAGCGAGCAAACACCTGAATAGCAATGGCACCTAATATTTTGATCGTTCGGTATATTAAGAATTTTGAGTTGTGAGTTGTTGTGGTAACAGCGACCGTGTTGACAATGGCAGCAGTAATGATTTACTCTTCCCTCGCGTTTAGTTTTTTTTTTTCTATTTCCATATTTCTGATAGTTGGTTAAACTTAATATCCAAAAGGTAGGTGGAATAATTTAAATGAATAATTGTTCAATGGTATAATAATTATTTCTAGAAACTTCTTTTAATTTTATATTGCCTCACGTTTGCCTCACACGTTAAAATTAAACCAAGTCTATAATTAAATTGACATACGATTAATAATAATAATAAAAAAATAATAACAACCATACTCTTCCATTGTAAGATATATAATTAACTATGGATTTACGATATCATGTACATTATTAATAACAATAAATATAACTAAGACCATATATATATATATATATATATATATATATACACACACACGTTTATGTGTGTATATATATATTTATTTATATGTGCGCATGTGTATCTAAATATGGACACACACCATATATATAATATACACACATGTGTGTGTCCATATTTAGATACACATGCGCACCCACGCATCTATATGTATGTGTGTGTATGTATATATATATATATATTATATATATATATATATATATATATAATGTATGTATATATTATATGTATGTGTGCATACATATATATATATATATATTATATATATGTATATGTGCATACATATATATATATATATTATATATATATGTAAATGTATGTATATATATACATATATATGTACATATATATAACGTATATATATATATATATAGATATATATATATATATATATATATATATATATATATATATATAGTTATGTATGTATGCACGTATGTATATCGTGAGCATATATACTTGTATAAGTAATATAAGCAAGGCATATAAGCATATATAAGTTTTGTAAGAATAGGTAATGTTATAAAAGAAGACAAAAAAAAAAGATATTGAGAATATAATAAACCAATGTAATTAACCATTGATTCATTCGGTATAGAGATGTGTATATATTATGAACTCGGTGAATGTATACAACTAACACCAAGCGTTCCCATGTGATGAAGAGCAAAAAAAAAAAGGAAAAGAAATGAAAAGAGTTGTTTTTGAGCTGAATACCAATTCTCAAGTATGCGGCTGGCTCCAATGTATATGAGTATGTATTGTGCTTGGTACGTCGTCGATGAAAACATTAGATAAAAATAATAAGTCTAACGAATTAAGTAGAACATATACCCCAAAAATTGAAAACAGAAAAGCGAACGAAAATATATATTTTATCTTTTACTTGTTTCAGTCATTCGATGGCGGCCATGATGGGGCACCGCTTTGAATTGTTTAGTTGAACAAATCAAACACATTATTATTATTATTGAGTGAGAGAGAAGTGCATGCCATAAAAGTGACACTGGGGTAAAACATACGAAGCCCAGTATACCCATCGTGACTACCCGTATGATAAGGGTACACTAGGCACATGCATCACAACCATATGTGCACGACATGGTGATCTCATATCAAGACAAACAGCACATGACCTTGCAGGTGGGGCCCAGTTAGAATTTCCATCTGGTCGAGTAACCCCCCCCTCCCGCTCAAAAGATCCCTGAATAAGGGTTGTTTAAGGATGTTGAACGAAACACCCACATTTCCAGAAGTGAATTATTCAAACCCCAAAGAATCCCTCTCAGCACATGGCTATGATGCTCCCCCACTACTTCTGCTCGTGATCAGAGATGCACATATCGTCATCCACTAAGGGACATGCTCAACTGGTTAAGGTCAAACAACTGACAAGCAAATCTGTGGTATTGAGCAGAATAGTTGCTGTAGCCCATCTTTTATACCAAGACAAGGAAAAAAATAGAAAAATAAAGAAGTAAACAAATAAATGGAGAAAAAAGGAAAGAAAATTCACAGCAACAATGTTCTCAATACGTGTGACGTACCAGTTAAAACAATCTTTTGCACTTCCTACATGGATGGTAAGCCAGGGATTATTAAATAATTTCAAGTTCTTTTTTTTTTTTACCATTCCTAGTACTCCTACAATCATTGGTATTGTAACCGTCTTGAGATGCCACATCTTTTCGATTTCGATTAGCAGATCAGTATATTTTCTGAGCTTATCAAATTATTTTGCCGAGATATTATGGTCACATGGTATGCTCATGTCAATCAATAAACAGATTTTATTGTTTTGGTTTTTCACAACAATATCTGGTTTATTTGCTTTGATGGTCCGGTCTGTACGTACTAGGAAGTCACCAAAAATAGTTACATTTTCTCCCTCACTTCCAGCCTTAGGGTGGTGCTTGTACCAGTTGTTAACATTTTTCATTTTATAATGCCGACACATTATCCAATGTAGATATTGGCCAACTCTGCCGTGTCCTGATTTGTACTTTACAGGTGTCAAAGCCTTACATCCAGAGATTAGGTGGTTCACTGTTTCTACCCCATTGTTGCAGTATCGGCACTTTGGGTCTGTACCATTTTTCATCACATTGGCTTGATAGTTCCGGGTCAATAAGCTCTGATCTTGGGTAGCCAAGATAAAGCCTTCACTCTCTGCCTTTAGCCCTGACCTCCGTAGCCACTGATGGGTGTGTTTCTTGTCTACATCAGCTTGTTTGCTACGGGCCACATATTTGCCATGCAGAGGTTTTTTATTCCCATCTATCAGCCAATTGTTCAAATATTTTGCTTTGCTATTGATTTCACCTTCTTTGCAACTACAGTTGCTGCACTTTTATCATACTGTTCAACCCGGGTATTATGCATAAACTCACTTGAAAATGTTTTGCTCTCCTTCATAACAGAATGTAGCTTCTTACATCTTTCATGGTTTTCAACGAGCTTTAGCATCCAGTCGTTAGATGTTTCAAGATATTTTGTCAGTCCAATTGTGGTGGTTTTGTAGGAGATTTCAAACCAGATCAACCCACGACCTCCGTGAGGTCTGTGTAGGTAAAGACGATCTGAGTGACTTGCATCTTATTGCAAGTCGGCAGCTTACAGATTTTCCTGTGAATCTTCCTTATTTCGCTCATGTTCCAGTTCAACACATTGAAACCGTAAATAACAATCGGAACTGCTAAGGAATTTGTAGCTAACCTTGTTACGTGCATTTAATTCGTATTTTAGGACTCTCTTGTAACACTCCTTCCTGATCTTCTCTTTCATACTTGCATGCTGGATGCCAGAGCCCTCAGCTATTTCGAGGTATTTGTAAGTTTGTTCGCTCGAGTTCTGTTATGACGTGTCAACATCCAACACCACTGAATGTAAGGTCTTCAGTTTCCCTTTCTAGAAAGTAGCCTTATCATGATCATGATCATGATGATGATCATCATCATCAACATCATCATCATCATCATCATCATCATTATTATTATTATTATTATTATTATTATTATTATTATTATTATTATTATTATCATCATCATCATCATCATCATCATCATCATCATTATTATTATTATTATTATTATTATTATTATTATTATTTATGGGTTTTTCTTCTTCTTTCAAATTTGCTTCCATTTCTTGCCGAGTATCTTCCCGATTCCTAGGGCAAAGAAACTCATAGTATTCATTGGTAGGCCATTAAACTAAATTCACTAGTTCGTTCATTTTTTTTTTTTTTTTGATAGAAATAAAGTTAAGTTAAAATACATGGGTTGTAATAGTTCTCACATCGACAATGCTCTTTTCAATACGTGTGATGTACCAGTTAAGACAATCTTTTGTACTTCTTGCAGGGATGGTAAGCCAGGGATCATTCTCATATAGTTTTCGGTTCCCTTCTTGATCATTCCTAGTGCTCCTACGATCACTGGTATTGTAACCGCCTTGAGATGCTACATTTTCTCAATTTCAATGAGCAGGTCTTTATATTTTCTGAGCTTGTCAAATTCTTTCGCCGAGATATTATGATCACAGGGGATGCTCATGTCGATGAATAAGCAAACTTTATTGTTTTGGTCTTTCACAACTATATCCGGTTTATTGGCTTTGATGGTTCGGTCTGTATGTACTGGAAAGTCCCACAGAATCGTTACATTTTCTCCTTCAGTTACAGCTTCAGGGTGGTGATTATACCGCTTGTCGGCAGTTTTGATATTGTAATGCCGACTTATTAGCCAGTGTAGATATTGGCCAACTCTGTCATGTCTTAATTTATACTCCACTGGTGCTAAGACTTTACATCCAGAGATTAGGTGGTCCACTGTTTCAATCATGTCGTTGCAGAATCGGCATTTTGGGTCTTATCCATTTTTTATCACATTGGCCTGGTAGTTCCGGGTTAATAGGCTTTGATCTTGAGCAGCCAGGATGAAACCTTCGCTCTCTGCTTTTAGCCCTGAGCTCCGTAGCCACTGATGGGTTTGCTTCTGGTCAACATCAGCTTGTTTGCTACTGGACACATATTTGCCGTGCAGAGGTTTCTCCTCCCACCTATCAGCCAATTGCTCGTGCGCTTTTTTCGTTGCCATTATTTTCACCTTCTTTGCAACAATAGTTGCCGTACTTCCCTCGGGTTGTTCAGTTTGGGTATCCTGCACGAGATCAATAGCAAATTTTTTGCTTTCCTTTATGATAGAATGAAGCTTCTTTCGTCTCTCGTGATTTTCCACGAGCTTTAGCATCCAGTCATTCGTTATTTCAAGATATTTGGTCAGTCCAATTGTGGTTGTTTTGTAAGCTAGTTCAAATTGGATCAGGCCTCGACCTCCTTGGGCTCTGGGGAGGTAAAGGCGATCTACGTCTACCTCTGGGTGGTGCATCCTATTACAACTCAGCAGCTTGCGTATTTTCCTATCTGTTTTCTTTACTTCACTCATATTCCAGTTCAACATATTGTAGCTATAAGTAACAACTGGAACTGCTAAGGAATTTATAGCTAACACCTTGTTACGTACATTTAGTTCAGATTTCAGGACTGCTCGAACTCTCCTATAACATTCCTTCCTGATCTTCTCTTTCATGCTTGCATGCTGAATACCAGAGCCTTCATTTATCCCTAAATATTTTTCAAGTCATAAGAGAGCTCAAGCTCTTTTTATGACTGTGTCAACATCTAACACGACTGAATTTGTGGTCTTCACTTTCCCTTTCTGGAAAGTGGCCTTGGCACACTTCTCAAGTTCAAACTCCATCCCGATGTCATCACTGAATGCTTTCACAGTGCGCAATAGACCTTCAAGTTCATTATCGTCTTTACCATTATCGACAAAAACAATAACAACATGTAACAAAAACATCTTTAATTGATTATCTCGGAGCATATTCACTATCTACTTCAGTTACTGCTTCCCATTTGCTTGGCAGAGGTCACACCGCCATTTGTTGAATAAAATTTGTTGAAAAAAAAGAAGCCGCAATAATTATGCACCAACCCTATATATATCTATATTTATCTATCTATCTATCTATCTATCTATCTATCTATCTATCTATCTATCTATCTATCTATCTATCTATCTATCTATCTATCTATCTATCGATCTATCTATCTATCTATCTATCTATCTATCTATCTATATATATATATATATATATATATATATATATATATATATATATATATACATATACATATTTATATATATATATTTATTATTATCATTATTATTCATTATTTATTATTTAATTGAACGCTACGCATCCATTTCCAAGTCAGTGTGTGTGCGTGTGTGTCTGTGCATTATAAACACATTAACATACATCTATTATAGATATTATATATTAGAAATGTATTAACTTGCATAATATAATATATATATATATATCATGAAAATGGGCAGTGTACTGGCAGAATCGTCAGCACGTCGGACGAAATGCTTAGCGGCATTTCTTCCGGCTTTGCGGGGCGTCAAATTTTGCTGAGACCGCCTTTGTCACTAATTCTTTCGTAGTCGATAAAATAACTGTGTGCGCGCGCGCGTGTGCTTGTGTAAATTATTAACGTGGCTATTCGCACTTTAGAATATATATATGTATGTGTGTGTTTGTGTGTGCTTGTGTGAGTATACATATATATTTCTCATTCCCTTTCAGAATTACAACTGTTAGTGGTTTGGAGTTTAACTGCTCTTTCTAGTGAGTCAGATGTCCTATTATGATCATCTCTTATGTGTTTAAATATACGATATAGTCCATCGACTAATTTTTCCTTCTCGCTAGACAACTGGTAGCAAAGAATTTTTCTAAATTTTTTTTTTTGCTACCCTTAGATTTATTAATTAATGATAAAAGTTTTTTGGGGCTAATTTTGAAAGGAAATCGGCAATTGTATTTACTGCTAAAAACCCGCGCGTGTGTGGTGGATTTTGAAAAGTTATAACATATAGATACGAGGCATGGTCCTTATCGCCTCGTGCCTATATGTTAGCCTTGGCTTCCTGCTGAAGATGGCAACGCCAATTGTAAATTGAAATCATTTTATTTTATTTACAAAACATTGCCGAAACTATGCATAGTCCAGGAAAGACAGGGTAAATGTTTTTACTTCTCACTCCCTTTCAGAATTACAACTATTATAGTTTGGAGTTTAACTGCTCTTTCTAGTGAGTCAGATGTCCTATAATGGTCATCTCTTATGTGTTTAAATATATATATATATATATATATATATATATATACATACATACAGAGACAGACAGAAAGACAGAGACTGATAGATAGGTAAATAGATAAATAGATAGATAGATAGATAGATGGATAGATAGATACATAGGTAGATAGGTAGGTAGATAGGTAGGTAGGTAGGTAGGTAGGTAGGTAGATAGATAGATAGATAGGTAGATAGGTAGGTAGATAGGTAGGTAGGTAGGTAGGTAGGTAGGTAGGTAGATAAATAAATAGATAGAAAGCATCTATCTACCTGTCAACCTACCTGTCTACCTATCTATCTATCTATTATCTATCTATCTATCTATCTATCTATTTATCTATCTATCTATCTATCTATCTATCTATCTTCTATCTATCTATCTATCTATCTATCTATCTATCTATCAGTCTCTGTCTTTCTGGCTCTCTGTCTCTCTGTCTGTCTCTGTCTGTTTATCTGTCAGTTTGTGTCTGTAAATACACACACACACACACACACATATATATATATATATACATATATATATACATGTATGGTTCAGATTTACAGAAGACAAAAGACAATGATAGGGGTTGCAACACCAGGCAGATGTATTACTTTGACGCTCGGGACGAATGGGAAAGTCTTTGACGTTTCGAACCTACGTTCTTCGACAGTAAGGGATGACAGGAAAAAAATGGAGAGAGAAAAAATGTGTCGGGATTAACGGCTTAAGATGACACATACATCTATATATATATACACAGACAGATAGACAGACAGACAGACAGACAGACAGACAGACAGACAGACAGACAGACAGACAGACAGATAGATAGATAGATAGATAGATAGATAGATAGATAGATAGATAGATAGATAGATAGATCGATAGATAGATCAATAGATAGATAGATAGATAGATAGATAGATAGATAGATAGATAGATAGATAGATAGATAGATAGATAGATTAGATAGATAGATATAGTTACTCAACTTTACTCCATGAGGGCCATGGGGCATACATATATATAAAGACACATGGCTTAGTGGTTAGGATGTTGGACTCATGATCGTAAGATTGTGGTTTCGTCTCCTGGACCGGACGATGCGATGCGTTCTTAAGAAAAATACTACATTTCACGACGCTCTAGTCCACTCAGGTGGTAAAAAATGACTAAACCTGCAACGGACCGACAGGTGAGTAGCTGGATGGATCCTTAGGTCATCCAGAACCAGAAAGAAGGATACCTTGCTATTCCTACGGAGGAAGTTTGTTCTCTGTCGTCTGGATAACTACCCCCAACTGTGGTCGCTGCAGAACGTGAAATTGGTGGCAGAACTTGAGGCAAGTCAGCTCTACTACACAAAGACTGACTTTGTGAAACAGATGAGGTCCAGAGGAAGGCTACATGAATCTCTCAGGAGAGAAGGCAAAAAAGGTATGCAGTGATATACATATGGAAGATCCTGGAAGGTCTAAATGCCAACTTCGAATGGAACTGGAAGGCAGTTCATAATACCAAAGATCTTGTCTTCCTCGTTTCGGATAAGGACCTAGTATTACAGCAGCTTGGGTTTCAGGGGGCTACAATTGTTTGACATCCTGCCATACATCCTCAGAGTTTTGCGAGGTATAGATGTAGAAACGTTCATAAAACAACTAGACAAATTTTTCTCTGAAATCCCAGATGAACCCAGATCGCGGCAGGAGGCACAAAGAAGACCAACCAGCTCCGTCCAACTCGCTTCTTCACCAAAAACGGTACAGAAAAGGGACCCCCAAAACACTGAAAGGCTGTGCTCCAGCGTGGCCTCTGCCTCTGGCTGAAACCAGTCAAAGAACTTTTTAAAAGTAATATATATATATATATATATTGTTGTATTTCGGAATGGTCATTTTGCCAGTTTAGCCAATAAATCTTGCACAACAAATATATAGACATTATATATATATATGTATGGTTTGTAATAGCGAAATCAAACCAAACAGGGATATTTTGGAGTCATTTAATGCAGTAGTTCGCAAAATGAGGTCCGCAGTCCTCTAGAAGACCGCGAAGGGATTTTAGGGGAACTGCGAAAGGACGCTGAAGTATCGTAAAAACGGGGTGGCCTGCAACAGTTTAAAAAATTTTAAGACTTCCAATTTTTCGCATACTATAATCCATTCTGGTTGTTGGCCTCAGAAACCCACGCCACTCCTACACACTCATTTGCTAATCACACTTGTTTTACAAGTATGATTGGCCGATAGAAAATATGCGGATATAACGGTTGATTGTGCATGTGCTGTCGGTATTTTTTGTTTCTCATTTGTTTTATAGCCAATTGATCAACTGATTCTCCATATTTTTATGTGCATTTATTGTATCCCAATGGGACATTACCTGGATTAAGTTGTGGTTTTCGGGAATGGGGGTCGATGGGCAGTGAGGTTCATAGTCCGGAAATTACGTAACACATATGTATGTCATTTTTTCCGTGTTAATTGCCCGGCATTTTATAGGGGACCGTGAATCATCGAAAAAATTGTAAGGGGACCGGCATGTAAATTTTTTTTGTGAAAAGTATGAGAACCACTGATTTAATATGTACGTTTCAGGTTTGTGTAACATAACAAGAAATACATCCATTATGCAGATCTTCCTCAGTTAAAGCGTTTCTAGATACTGACCCCTATGTATATGGATACTCTAACAACGATTTGTAGTTTGAGGGCAGCAATCGGGCAGAATTATTAGCACGCTGGGCGAAATTCTTAGCTATATTTCGCCTGTCTTTACATTCTGTGTACAAATTCCGCCAAGGTCGACTTTGCCTTTCATCCTTTCGGGATCGTTAAATTAAGTACCAGTTGCATATTGGGGTCGATCTAATCCAATGGCCCCCTCCCTATCAATTTCGAGTCTTGTGCCTAGAGTAGAAAGGAGCATTGCATACATAAATATCTTCTACCATATTACCCGTCTCAAATATGATGGAGTATGTCTTCTGAAAATGAAATATATTAGACAAAATAATATTTTTAACATATTAAATGTAATTATTCGTTGAATGCTGCATTCTTTTGTAAAGATGCTTGATTCCATGTTTTAAAATTACAAAAGAATATATTTTTTCGCATAGAATGGTAAAAAATATCGACTATGGGGCAAATAACTAAACAAGGTAATATTCCAATAACTTGATTCATTGAAAAATTGGTAAATCGGTAGAATAAATTGGGAGACTCTACTAGAAATGTGAATGTTATATAACCAATATTGTTAAAGAATGACAGAATAAACAAATAAAAATCAAAACGAAGTTGGAAGAACGATAGTGAATAAAAGACTTCGAAATGGAAGAGTGAATTGTGAGTTAAGAGAATCGAGAAAACTGTGGTTCGAAAGGGATAATAAAAGCATAATTTCTAATGAGCACTGTAGTTTCAGAGTTGTATATCTTGTCTGGAAACTCGCCAATTTCTTTTTGCCCTTGTTATGTTTTAATGCGCTCCTTCTCCCAGCCCCACCCCATCTCTCACCCTCT
This sequence comes from Octopus sinensis, assembly GCF_006345805.1. Taxonomy (NCBI): domain Eukaryota; kingdom Metazoa; phylum Mollusca; class Cephalopoda; order Octopoda; family Octopodidae; genus Octopus; species Octopus sinensis. The sequence continues at coordinate 17,100 of NW_021829663.1, read as the reverse complement.
TCTGTTCAATGCTACACCACATCCTTCGACTGACATTCTTGAGATGTGAGAGAACCGATCAAGAAAGTGACAGCTAACTCGGCCTTTTAGATATAAAGATACAAAATTGTGGAGGAAAATTATGGCACACAGCCAACTGTTTTAAGTGGGGAGTTAAGTCGATTTCATCGACCCCAACATTAAACTGGTAATCATTTTATTGAATTCGAAAGGATAAAAGGCAAAGTCGACTTCGGCAGAGATATAAAATAGTAAAGGCAAAGCTATGTGACCGAGAAAAGGTTAAATATAACTTTAAACTTTTTACCATAACACCTTTAATAAACCGATATTTCGAGTGAAAATGTCCTTTCTCTATGAATGATGCAGACTGGAGGATGTGTCTAAGGTTGTGGCAACTCAAGTCTATAGTTTATAGATATAAAACCGTCACGAACTTAGAGTCGTACTCCAGTTCCCATTACTCTTTGAGAAGGGTATTTCACCCCAAAAATATCAGATTCTTAAGGATTTCATGATGGTTAGTCCACATTGTGGAGGCGCGTGGCTTAGTGGTTAGGGTGTCAGCATCATGATCGTAAGATTGTGGTTTCGATTCCTGGACCGGGCGATGCGTTGTGTTCTTGAGCAAAACACTTCATTTGACGTTGCTCCAGTCCACTCATCTGGCAAAAATGAGAAACGCGGCGATGGACTGGCTCCCATCCAGCTGGGAACTCACACGCCATAGAAACCGGGAAACCGGGTCCATGAGCCTGGCTAGGCTTTAAAAGGGCGCATTTATTATTTATTTAGTCCACATTATTTCATAAGGTGCATAGGACCGGCTTCTGGTTTCTCTGGCGTATATATATATATATTCCTCTCTTACCTATGACCCCATTTGACATCTATTCTATTCTAATGGACCCCCATAGCCATTCAAAAACCCTGTAATATTTTTATAATTAAATATTAAGAATTGTATAAAAAAAGCTATTGAAATATTTTGTGTATTGTGGAAGTATAACCAATTCATTGCAAGTAAATTTTAACAACAAAATCTTATGTGGACCCTTAAAGTTCATGTGAACCCCGGTCGAGAACTACTGTTACCAAAGGTCGAAGAAGAATATGAACTCGGGTACTGACTACCTCTAAAATTGATTGCGAAATCCAGCAATGTTTGTATTATACAGCAACTGATTTCGGGATCTTTCGAATCCGGATTTTTCAGAGCCGGGACGCGTAGACCGATTCTAAGTTATACAACGTGTATGGCAGTTGTCGCCCTCGCACACCTGTAAAAAGCTCACTTGGAGTGGAGTTCTGATCGATTTGGAGGGCTTCTTTCAGTATTAACTTCGTAGCAACATGAAGGTCTGATGGAAGGACTACTGGTTAAACATTAGAGATCTTGAAAAGGCAAAGCTTCCCAGCATCGAAAGAACGTCCAGGAAGAACCGCGTAGGTAGGACAACCGCAGCAGATAGACAACCAATTCCCTAAGTAAATCTCATACGGACAATTGAAACGCCTCTAGAATGTCCAATCTTCAACAATAGCAGCATTAGCATCAAGAATTGGAAAACTTCCCGGTTGTTCAGCTGTGTTATTGAGGTCACATTTGAGAAGCTTCACTATCCAAAAAACCTCATCTGCTTCGCCATGGCTATAATGTACTTACAATAACATCTGAGATATGTTGGGGTCAAAGTCATAATGAGACACAAATACTCAATCGAAGACGTTTCATCAGAATTTTTAAAGTATCTTGGAGAAATAATTCGCTAGTTTTAGTTACATCACTTTTTGGTTTTGATGTAGGGTTTCCATTCTAAGTTCTTATCGATAATAATTCTGGTGCTTCGGGGAATTTGCCAGAAGGAAAAATGAGGGGAAAATGTAGAATTTCATTATCTTATCCCACCAAAAGATACGCAAACATACACTTGCACATACACGTATTCATACACGTGCACACACACACTATATGTGTGCGTATACATAAATACATACATGTACGTAGATAGATGTACGTGTATATATAGATGCATACACGTATATGTAGTTATGTATATATATACAGGATGCGTAAGATATTTGAGGACAGATTTATGTTTATAAAAAAAAAGCAGATATATAACAACAGATAATAACTTTATTTATCGAAAAATGCTATGAGGATTAAAATAAACCTTCTTTTCTATAATGTTATTCAATAAAACCACCTTCAGCTTCAACAACTGCTTCTATATGAGATCTAAATCATCTACATGCTCGAATCAAATGGTCCTGATTCATTTTGGACATTACTCTGACTATGGCCACTTTCAAAAAATCTTTACTGTTATGGGTATGTTCATTGACCTCTCTCTCAACAACGTTTCATATGTAATAGTCCAATGGATTGAGATCAGGGAAATTAGGAGGCCAAATGTTAGGAGTTATGTGATCATGAAAATTTTCAGCCAATCATTCCTGTGTTACTAGGACCATGTGTGATAGTGCAGAGTCTTACTGAAACACATATAACCTTCCATTACATGCACTGTCTATCCAGGACTTAACAATTGTTTCCAGAACCTCAAGGGAGGCCACAGACTTAACTCTAAGGCCTTGTGAAAAAAGTAAGGAGGCATCACATGCGCTTCATTGCTGACAACCCCTAAAACCATGACAGTTGCAGGAAATTTTGTATGCATAACACTTGGAACTTCAGAAGGGTCTGCACATAACCATCTGTCATTTTTTCTGTTAACATTTTGATCTTGATCGAAGATTTTCCCATTTGAGAAAAACCAAATCAAATTCTTCTGCTGGATTGTTCAGTTTGTTTAAACCTTTTAGATCTGATGTAATGATTTTCTTTTGCATTTCTGACAGATTTACCTTTCCTCATCATATAAGACTTATATCTGATGTCTTCGCGGACAACATTTCTGACTGTTCCTTCTGACACATGGAGATCTTTTGCAATTGACCTCATGGACTTTCTGAGATTGTAATCGATGGTCTGTTGAACTTCGTAGATAAGTTTAAATGTTCTGGTGATTTCGGAACGTTTAGAATGTTTTTTTTTATGGTTTGATACTGGTGATACGTTTCCATCTTCAAATTCTAACTCCTTACAAACTTTTAAAAATCGAGATATTTCTAAATCGCTATGCCCAGCCTTTATAACTACAATAACAGCATGCCTCTTTATTTTTTGAGTAAGCTGAGGGTCTGCTATTATTATTTTCTGAAACAAAGATTATACAGAGTTAGCAAAAAATGCAGCATTACCCAAAAAGCCATGTCCTCAAATAACTTACGTACCCTATATATATATATATATATATATATATATTATATAATATATATATATATATATATGTGTGTGTGTGTGTGTGTTATGTATATGTATATAATACATATGTATTATTATGTATAATATATATATATTTTGTGTATATATACATGTTTGTATATATGTATATACGTATATAGATATATGAGAGAGTGTATGTACGTATGTATGCATACATATATATGTATGCAGTATGTGTATATATGTATGCATAATGATTGTAATATAAATTTTTCTCTGTACATTTAGATCATGCATGTGTATATGAGTGTGTGTATATGTGTAAATATATATATATATAAAGCACACACACATATATACATACGCGCGCGCACGCACACGCACACACACACAAACACACACACACACAAACACACACACACACACCATACACACACACACACACACACACACACACACACACACACAACACACACACAATTATATATATAATATATATATATATATAATATATATATATATTGAGAAAAGAGGATGTAGCCAGAATTTTTGAAAAAGAGTTTTTTCATTTATTCATTATTATCGTTACCGATTTCGTTCGTTTTCGAACTTGTGAAATAACTTTTCTTTTTTTTTTTTTTGTTTTGTGAATGTACAAACAAGTTGTTTATTTATATAAAACAGATTGGTTTGTTTAGAAGAAAACATTTTTTGTTTTTTAATTTTTTGCTTTTTTAAATTTTTGTGGGTGAGGTTCCAGGACAGTCTATATATTATATATATATATATATATATATATATATATATAATATATATATATATAACATACATACATACATACATACATACATACATACATCCGTTCATCTATCCATGCATACATATGTATACAAATATATTTCAATGGCCAATCTTCTGTGATTCGCTTTCGGTGAAGGAGGGAGTCCAACACTGCCGCCTCATTTTGAGTTTCCATAATATATATATATATGTGTGTGTGTTTGTGTGTGTGTGTGTGTGTGTGTGTGTGTGTATACATACATCCATACATATGGCAAATGAAAGGCGGAAGATGGAATTTACGAGAATTTAATATTAAACACTACAATTGTTTCGACGGATCTAGCATCGATCCCTCATGGGTAGGACACTCAACAACTGGTTTAGGAGAAACCAACGAGATACATAAGCATCGCTGGATGCTCCTGAACCAGCTGTTGAGTGTCCCACCCATGAGGAATCAATGTTAGATGCGTCGAAACAATTGTTGTGATTAATAATAAATTCTCGTATGGTCTTCCATCATTCATTTGCCATATACATAACGATCATTGTGAAAGTAACAGTGCTTTACCAGTAAGCTACCAGGTGTAAACCATTCCTTTTATTATACACACACACACACACATGTATATATATATAGTTTTAAAATAGGATTCATTTTTATAAGAAATTATCAAGTAGCGTGAAAAACCTCACAAGGGAAAATTTTATTAATTATTCCCTTTAAATATATTCATTTGTATTAAGGGCATTACTATATATAAATGCCTCACACTAGGAGGGACTCTTAAAGTTAAAACTACAATAATAAACCATAATAAATACATTATGAGTTTATTATGGTAGTTTTGACTTTAAGAGTCCTTCCTAGCGTCAGGCATTTATATATAGTAATGCCTTTAATATATATATACTAGCAGTATCGCCCGGCGCTGCTCGGGTTTGTTTCCACCCGCTGGAATTGTAATTTTGAAAAGTAAAAATTTTGTGAACATTTTTCTGGTCGAAATACACCGAAAAGTGGCGACACAGCAGTGAAAAAATCGTAAAAAATAGGGATTTTCATAGAAAAAAGCACTCTTTTGATGTAAATAATTTTTGGTGTTAACATGGTCCGATTTGAATTTTATGTTCTACGGAAGGAAGAGCAACCCTTCTTCTACCATACTCTCAATTTTGGTCAACTTGCGCCGCAGGGTCTCGGAGGAGATAGTGTTAGTTGAAGGTTACCATTCTAGGTGCCTGAGTAACAACTCGCGGATTTACAGTTAAATGAATTAATTACTATTTTACAGATAAAATTAAATAATTCTTGAAAATTAATTAATATTAAATTTTTTGAACAAAGTAAATAATTTTTAAAACTTAAATAATAATTTTTTTTACACAAACGCGAACGGGGAAAAGGGGGTGGCGAATTCGATTTACATACCTAAATTTTTTCTTTTTCATGACATTGTAGCAAAATAGTAGTGAATTATATAAATACCAGCAGTACATTTTTTTTTCTGGGGTATTTTTTCAACCTCGTCACATATTTGCCCCTTTCAATTTAAACAAAGTCTTATTAAGCAATTACGGCAGCTTAGCAATGGTTTCAATACAGGCGTGACATGTGTATCTCAATTGTCAAAACCCTTCGAATTTTTTCGCACGTGATGATATCATAGTGAAAACTTTCAATTACGCGCGTAGAAGTACGCTCGCAAATTAATACTACCAAAATTTTGAGTTCGCGCTCCGCTTGTGTGTGTGTGTGTGCGTGCTTTAGGTGTACGTAGGTATGTGTTTTTGTGTGTGGTGTGTCACTGAAGCCATACATACATATATACATACATAACCTCTCTCTCTCTTTTCTCTCTCAGTCACTCACTACAAAAAGTGAATAAAAAAAGTTCAGTTATTTCTGTCTTTCACTCTGTCTGTCTCTTTACACACACTAACAAAAGCACTTCACTTACACCACACTTTCTGTGTCGCACAAACCATCAAACACACACACACACACACACACACACACACTCACGCACGCACACATGTATATCAATGCTTTCGGAGTGAAATGTTAAAATATTGAGTTTTCTCGAATTTTGTCTTAATGGGGGTGAAATTGAAGAAATATATTATGGCATGACCGAAGAGTACTTTGAAAAATCTTAGGTAAACTCTAATGAAGAAATTGTGTGAGGAGTAAATCGTTATGTATTTATTTGTTTCTGTTGCTGTGTATTTTTATTTTTTTGAGTAGTGGTTTAAATACTTTCAGTTTAGTCTTCCTCAAATCACTCTGTCGCTATTTACTTTCATTTTATTCGTTGACACTGTGTGTGTGCGTGTGCGTTGTGGTGTAAACTACATTAAGAAAAGCATTTGACATACACACCAGAATGTGAGTTTTCTGTAAATTTTGCTTAATTGGAGTTTAAATTTAAAAAACTGGACCTGGCATGACCCGATGGCATTCTACTCTTAAAAATGCTAGGTAAATTGTAATTGAAGAAATCCTATATTGTAGATTTCTATAAGTTACAAGGGAGGCAGATAAAATCTGCCTTTTATAATAAGAGATATACTATATAATATATATATATATATATATATATATATATATATATATAATATACATATATATATACATATATATATACATATATATATACATATATATATATATATATATATATATATATATATATTATATATATATAATATATATATATATTATATATTATATATATATATTAGAAGAAATGAGGTAATCAGAAGATCGGATGGTTTATATTTACAGATATTTATTTATATATTACATTTTTTATATATATATCATATCACTTAGATCATTAGCGCTTTCCCCCATTCTAGTGGGGTTTTCAAATCAAAATAAGTTCCTTTGTGGGGAATTTTGATCATTTTATAGAGTTTCGTAGTGGTGGGGAGGAATATAAGACAGTACAAGAGGGTGAGGTGGATGAGGAGAAAGTGAGAGAGAGAACATGTGTGTATGTATATGTGTATGTGTATGTGTGTGTGTGTGTGTTTGTATCTGAGGTAAGTGCTAAAGAGAAAGAGGGGAAAGGAGAGGGAAGAAGAAGGAAAGAATTTTTTGGGTTTGCTGGACAGAATATTGACTCCAAGGGGTGTCTAAGAATTTCAGCTTTGACCACTTCACAGTGTCACTGAGTGTGTGGTGGCGGGGAGGTAGGCCATAAATTATATTTCCTTTTATCATTGTGAGAATGGTCAAATGCTTTTTTGGGTTTAAGAATTCTTTCCACTTTTTATGATCGTATTGTGGAGGTGTGTGTGTGTATCTGTGAGTGTGTCTGTGTGTACGTCCGTGTGTGTTTGTGTGTGTGTGTGCGTGCGTGTGTATGTGCGTGTGCGTGTGTCTATGTGTTTGGAGAAGGGGAGAGAGACAAAAAAATAAAAATAAAAATAAGGGAGCAAGGGGAAAAAATTGTGTTCATATTTATACCACTATATATATATACACGCTTATACATGAAATATTTGAAAAAAAACCTTTAATCGGTTCAAAATGAACAACTAAATTACACCATCTTGAAAATTGTATATCATAGGAAAGTTAAAATTAAAGTTTCAATTAAAAAGTAAAGATGAAGTAAATTATAAAAATAATATAATGTATATAACAGGCAATATATATATATACACACACACATATATATATACATATACAGACATATACTAAATGTTCTACTATATTAGATTGTAAATCGAAAGATGTGTCCTTCAATGTCACTATACATATATACATGCTTATACATGAAATATTAGAAAAAAACACATTCTATCGATTCAAAATGAACAATCAAATTACACCATCTTGAGAATTGCATATCATTGGAAGGTTAAAATTAGAATGACAATTGGCAAGTAAAGATCAAGTGAATTACAAAAATAATATAATGTATATAACAGGCTTTATATATAGACACACACATATATATATATACACACACATATTAAATGTTCTACTATATTATATTGTAAATAGAAAGATTTGTCCTTCAATGTATGATGAGTAAAGTTTCAGCCATTTAATTTGGGGGAGAACTTAGCTATGAAATATTTTTCCATATTCCTCCTGAAAGAAGTGTCGTTCTTCGGACATTTGTAGAAGGGAAATATCTTAAATTTTCCTTCTCCACAAGTAGCTAGGTGTGTACTTAGTGGTATTTTGCGTAGTTCTTCCTGGCGAAGTTATATATATATAACTAATGTAGGATAAAAAATTTTTTTCGGGAAAAAAATGTTATCAATGGCCAGCATATGTAAATTATATATATATATATAAGCAATAATAAATCTCAGAGCGAGTTATAAACAGTAGCTACAACACATCGTGACGTATATTTGCCATTTAAATATGGCAAACCCCTAAGGGTGGATGCTACTGTAGTTTGTAACCCCAGGACACCTCCTCCAGCTGGCTATAGACACACTTTCTGTGCCCTATCAGTATTTGCAAAGGGAAGCCAAATACTGATAGGGCACAGAAAGTGGTCTATAGTCAGCTGGGGAAGGTGTCCTCCTGGGGCTACAAACTACAGTAGCATCCACCCTTAGGGGTTAGCCAAATTTAAATGGCAAATATCGTCACTATATATATATATATAGATAGATAGATAGATAGATAGTAGATAGAATATATATATATATATATATATATATATATATATATATATATATATATATATATATATATACATATATGGACGGGACGCCGGTGCGTCGCAGGTGAGCTGCAAGAGATAAAAAAGTGAGAGAAACTTGTGGTGAACGAGTCAGCAGAAGTTCGCCATTATCTTCTGCCAGAGCCGCGTGGAGCTTAGGTGCTTCGCTCATAGACACGCACATCGCCCGGTCTGAGATTCGAACCCCGCGAATATATATATATATATATATATATATATATATATATATATATATATATATATATATATAGATATACGTATGTATATAGACAGAGAGAGATATATGTATGTATATAAGACAGATAGATAGACAGACAGATAGACAGATAGATAGATAGATAGATAGATAGATAGATAGATAGATAGATAGATAGACAGACAGACAGACAGATAGATAGATAGATAGATAGATAGATAGATAGATAGATAGATAGATAGATAGATAGATAGATAGATAGATAGATAGATAGATAGATAGATAGATAGATAGATAGATAGATAGATAAAGAGGATTTTTATTTATGTTTCCTAAAATCTATAAGTACGTGAGGATGATGAAGCCGTTTCGTAAATACTTAGAATGTGAAGTAAAAAAGCATTAGATTAGTGATTCTCAAACATTTTTTGAGATTATAGATTCCTTTGATTCTAATTTTACTCACTGGAGGTGTACTTTCAATGGCCATTCGATGTTTAGAATCTCCTATTATCTTTTTAGGATTAAATAGTATTAGGAATTGTATAAAAGATATTCTTTTATTTTTCATTCCTTTACTTGTTTCAGTCATTTAACTGCGGCCAAGCTGGAGTGCTTATTCTATCGGTCTTTTGTTCAACCGCTAAGTTACTGGGACGTAAACGCACCAACATCGGTTCTTAAGCGATGGTGGGTGGGACAAACACCGACACAAAAACACACACATACATAAATTTATACATATACAGTTCATCTATCGCGCACTCAGTACATCGCGGATTTTTCCTGGTTAATATATGTAAATTTATATCACGGACTCCTCAGTATATCGCGGGTTTCTGCGGCCGATAGGTATTTATATTTTATAGGTTTTAGTTATATCTATGAGAGGTTTTGGAAAGTAACAGCCGCAATAGTCGCGTGATTTATAATATATATATATATATATATATAAGAATTTTTTGCGTAATGAGATAAAAAAAACCAAGGCTGTGTAGATAGAACATTTATAGATAGAAGGTCTTACAGCTGTTTCCAGGATATTTATTAATTGTATCTCTTCATCGGAGACGGTGTGAGAGGATGGTTAAGTAATAGTTAGTTTAGATAGGATACAAAATAGAGAGTGAGGTGGAAGAAAGAAAATAGATGTAAGATATGTAGGGATATTGAAGTTGTAGATCCATTTTATATATATATGTCTGTCTATATATATATATATAAGACGGACTTCTTTCAGTTTCCGTCTACCAAATCCATTCACAAGGCGTTGATTGACACGAGGATATAGTAGAATACACTTGGATAAAAAATGATCAGAAGAAAAAGAAAAGGTGATTAAAAGGGATCGTGTATCACAGAAGAATTTTAAAAATGTAAAAAGCAAGACACTTGCCCAAGGTGCCAGACAGTGGGACTGAACCCAGAGTCATGTTTTTGGGAAGCAAGCTTCTTACCACACAATGTTTAAATATTTTGCATGATAGTAATTCAGGAAATGGGTCGGCTAGTAAGATCTAAAGGACTTGAATTTTCTGTAAATAGAGAATGAAATCTCTGAATGACATTTGAATGAGAAGGAATATGGAAACCCTCTGGTATATAAAGATAACAGGCGAAAGTATTCTTAATATGCTTTAGTTTTAAAAAGTACGCGCCTTTAAGCTGATATCGATTTGAATTACTCTTTAACGACCACATATATGAAACCAAAGGAGTTTACTTTTATCGTGTTTATAAAAGAATGTACGACCAAATATATTCTTGATTTAAATTGGTTTTAGGTCATACCGACCTATGCTATATTGTTATCTTTATTAGAAACCAAATATTGGTACAGAACATTCTGAGTTATGCTGTTAAAATCTAAAGGGCAGTTGTTAGAAACATAGCTACAGTGTGGCATACGTTGGGGCTTTGCTACTTACTAGTTTTATTATATTCACTAAATTTAGAAATGTCATATGCTTGAAGTTTTGAGGTTTTAGACTTTGAAAGTTTTGGTCAAACCTTGTTGAAATATTGAGACACATTGTGGAAGTTTTCTTCGGTAGTTGAGAAAGCCAATACGAGATGTTCGATATCATGTTTTAAATAATATGCATTGAGTGGTTCGAATATCTGCGGATATAATAAAGAGTTTCATTACGTTTGTGTTACGAGTAATAAAGAAAATCAGAAAAGTAAAGAGTTATATCCAGGTAATCGATTTTAGAGATATGGGCTTCGACGGTTATTCAAAAATATGAGTCTTCAAAGAAAACTTGGGGTTTTTTCGTCGGTCGCGCACAAGTTAATATGATCGAAAATTCGGAGTTTTTCATCCGGAAAACGATTGCTCATAATTTCAGAAAAGCAGGTTTCTTTCTGTGTGTTATGCAAAAGTCAACGAAGTCGCTTGAATGCAGGGAATCTCAGTGAACGGGCATAGTTATATCAATAGAATAGTTGGATATTATATGTGAGCATGTGTGAGTATGTGTGCATGCATGTGTATATAACTTCACACACACACACACACACACACACACACACACACACACACACACACACACACATATATATATATATATATATGCATAGATATAGATAGATACACTCGCAGACGGACAGACAGATAGACAGGTAGACAGATAGACAGACATACAGACGGACGGACAGACAGACAGACAGACAGACAGACAGACAGATAGATAGATAGATAGATAGATAGATAGATAGATAGATAGATAGATAGATAGATAGATAGATAGATAGATAGATAGATAGATAGATAGGCAACTTTCTTTATTAGCCACACAGGGCTAAACACAGAGGGGACAAATTCAAATGTAGAGATTTTCTTTTCGAAAATGAAAAACAAAAAGGAGAAAAAAGAGAAAAAAAGTAAAATTTCGATCAAAAGGGATCGGAAAAAAAGAAAAGGCGATCAAAAGGGATCGTGTATCACAGAAGAATTTTAAAAATGTAAAAAGCAAGATTAGGTTTATCCGTAGAAAAAAAAGCCTACGGAAAAGACCACGGTAACCTCAGGCAGTATTGTTTTCAGACATGTTTGTCTGTGGACAAGATATCTCAAGAACCACTGGATGGAATTGGATGAAACTTTCTGGGATGTTTGGCCTCGAGACTGGCACGAACTGATTAGATTTTTGGTTGATCGATCCGGTACCGGACAAAGATTCTGAATTATTTTTCTTGTTTTTTTACTTAATTTTTGAGAGCGGTCGGGTTCAAATTTAGTATTCTCGTTTGTGGGAGCAGTCGAGTTTATTTTAGATATTCTCATTTAAAAAATTATCTCTGGCTAATCGCTGAGAGGACGTTAGTGTTACCTTGGCGAAGGTTTGCGCTCTATGAGTGCTCTTGTTTTTTTTTATTGTTTTTCTTTTCAATCAATAGAAAAAAAATTATTTCTCTATAATATTTAAATAGGTACAAAATTCTGTTTTTGGAGTGCTTCAGGAACCAGGAGTGGACTGGATGTCATCTTACACAACGGGATGTTTATTTAGTGGTACATTAGTCGAAATGTGTTTGCAGTTCGATGACCAGATTTCGAAAAATGTAAGGGAACGCAAAAGCAGATCAACAATTTCAGCATACATGTGCCTACGTACGTACATACATGCATACATACATACATGCATACACACACACACACATACATACATACATACATACATACATACATACATACATACATACATACATACATACATACATACATGCATACATACATATATACATACATACATGCATACAAGCATACATGCATACATACATACATCAACAGGTCTACAGTAAAGTATGGCTGAATATGGGTTCTTGGGGAAAGAACGCAAATCCTTAATTCATACACTACAAATGATCACGATATCTGGGATTATAAAAATCTGTAAGACAATCTTAAGATTTGAAGGATGATGGTTAAAAGAAGACACTTTCTAGACCAACCATGCTACCATGTAGATGGTCGGTCGCAATTCACTTTAATTGAAGGAAAAACAGAAAGAGGACATACATAACATACATACATACATACATACATACATACATACATACATACATACATACATGCACTGTATAACGAGATCCATCGAAAGGTTAACGACGAGGACAAGGAGATAAGAACCCACAGTATGGTAGAAGCCATAGCTAGTCATAGCCGATGTCGACTTTGCTTTTCATCCTTTCGGGGTTGATAAAATAAGTACCAGTTGAATAGGGGTCAATATAATCAACGTATCCCTTCCCCCAAACTTGCTGGCCTTGTGCCAAAATTTGAAATCATCATCATCATCATCATCATCATCATAAATTAAGTACCAGTTACGTACTAGGGTCGATGTAATCGACTTAATCCCTTGTTTGTCCCCCTCTATGTTTAGCCCCTTGTGGACAATAAAGAAATAAATATGGCTGAACCTAAGGAGGGAACGCTAATCCCTAATTCAAATGATCGCGATATCTGGAACGATAAAGATCTGTAAGACCTTCTTAAGACTTAAAGGAAGCTGGTTAAAACAATGTTTTCTTTCGCAACCTTGCAACCAAGTAGGCGGCCGGTCAAAGTTGACTCTAAATTAAAAAGAGAAAGAGAAGAACATACATAAATACATACGTACATATACATATTACTTTCTTTTCTCTTTTACATGTTTCAGTCATTTGACTGCGGCCATGCTGGAGCACCGCCTTTAGTCGAGCAAATCGACCCCAGGACTTATTCTTTGTAAGCCTCGTACTTATTCTATCGGTCTCTTTTGCCGAACCGCTAAGTTACAGGGGCGTAAACACACCAGCATCGGTTGTCAAGCGATGTTGGTGGGACAAAACACACACACATACATACAGATATATATATATAGATATATATATATATTATATATATATATTATATATATATATATATATATATATATATATATTATATACATATATATATATATACATATATACGACGGGTTTCTTTCAGTTTCCGTCTACCAAATCCACTCACAAGGCTTTGGTCGGCTCGGGACTATAGTAGAAGACACTTGCCCAAGATGCCACGCAGTGGGACTGAACCCGGAACCATGTGGTTGGTAAGCAAGCTACTTACCACACAGCCACGTAAATATATACATACACACATATACATACATAAATACATACACACACTTACACATGCATGCACATACACATACATACATACATGTTTGTTTATGCTGCCTTAAAGTCTGGACCCGCTAGGCATTTGCCTGAGAGCCTCGTGTGTCTAGGAGGGCCATTTCTGACTTATGTATTCTGTGGTTTGCTATCAATAACTAAATACTTCTAGGGACAGTGTACGTATGTATGTATGTATGTATGTATGTATGTATGTATGTATGTGTCTGTGTGTGTGTGTGTATGTATGTATGTATGTATGTATGTATGTGTGTGTGTGTGTATGTATGTATGTATGTATGTATAGTAGAAGATACTAGGAATCCGAACAGTTGTTTGCAATGAGAGCTCCTTAACTACAGTTATACCAAATGAGTGTGTATGTATTTGTCTGTAACAAAACACACACACACACACACACACACGCACTCACACACACTCATACAACACATATATATAC
>NW_021829662.1:25000-32431 GCF_006345805.1 Octopus sinensis | reverse complement strand
CCTCGGCGGAATTTGAACTCAGAGCGTAACGGCAGACGAAATACCTATTTCTTTACTACCCACAAGGGGCTAAATACAGAGGGGACAACAAGGACAGACAAACGGATTAAGTCGATTATATCGATCCCAGTGCATAACTGGTACTTAATTTATCGACCCCGAAAGGACAAAAGGCAAAGTCAACCTCGGCGGAATTTGAACTCAGAACGTAACGGCAGACGAAATACCTATTTCTTTACTACCCACAAGGGGCTAAACACAGAGGGGACAAACAAGGACAGACAAACGGATTAAGTCGATTATATCGACCCCAGTACGTAACTGGTACTTAATTTATCGACCCCGAAAGAATGAAAGGCAAAGTCGAGCTCGGTGGAATTTGAACTCAGAACGTAACGGCAGACGAAATTCCTATTTCTTTACAACCCACAAGGGGCTAAACACAGAGGGGACAAACAAGGACAGACAGACGGATTAAGTCAATTATATCGATCCCAGTGCATAACTGGTACTTAATTTATCGACCCCGAAAGGACGAAAGGCAAAGTCAACCTCGGCGGAATTTGAACTCAGAACGTAACGGCAGACGAAATACCTATTTCTTTACTATCCACAATGGGCTAAACACAGAGAGGACAAACAAGGACAGACAAACGGATTAAGTCGATTATATCGACCCCAGTGCGTAACTGGTCCTTAATTTATCGACCCCGAAAGGATGAAAGGCAAAGTCGACCTCGGCGGAATTTGAACTCAGAACGTAACGGCAGACGAAATACCCATTTCTTTACTACCCACAAGGGGCTAAACACAGAGGGGACAATCAAGGGCAGACAAACGGATTAAGTCGATTATATCTACCCCCGGCGAGCTGGCAGAAACGTTAGCGCGCCGGGCGAAGTGCTTAGCGGTATTTCGTCTGTCGTTATGTTCTGAGTTCAAATTCCGCCGAGGTCGACTTTGCCTTTCATCCTTTCGGGGTCGATAAATAAAGTACCAGTTTCGCACTGGGGTCAATGTAATTGACTTACTCCCTTTGTCTGTCCTTGTTTGTCCCCTCTATGTTTAGCCCCTTGTGGGCAGTAAAGAAATATATGTCTACCGCAGTACGTAGCTGGTACTTAATTTATCGGTCTCGAAAGGATGAAAGGCAAAGTAGAGCTCGGCGGAATTTGAACTCAGAACATAGAGGCGGACGAAATACCGCTTAGCATTTCGCCCGGCGTGCTAACGGTTCTGCCAGCTCGCTGCTTTAACTGGAAGAAATATTACATTTCACAAGAATCATACAAGTCAACAGGGATACCCTTGAGGCTGTAAAAGGACAACATCAGGTGAAAACAAGTACAAAGAAGAGATTTGATTATCAGTTACTGGTACAAAATGACTGACCTTATATCGAGGATATCTTATCGACATTTATTCGCCAAGTGTCAATGGAAATGTAAATATATCACTCACACTCGTTGATATTTGCAGAAGCAAATTCAGATTACTAAGTGTAGCTGAATGATTAGGAGTTTCCTTCCCAATCGCATGGTTTCGGGTTCAGTTCCACTGCTAGGCACGTTTGGCAACTGGAAACTGAAAGAAGCTCGTCGTGTACATACACATGTATGTATGTATGTATGTATGTATGTATGTATGTATGTATGTATGCATGTATGTATATGTATATATATATATTATATATATACATATATATATACATAATATATATATATATATATATATATATATATATATATATATATATACATATATAGTGGTTGTATACTGTCAACTTAACATGACAGTAAGGGAATTACACCACCGCTGTTTAGCCCTAGGCTTCCTGTCTGCCTCGACACATTTCCTGTGTCCTTATATATTAACGAAGGGGAGACAAATGCCTCCAACAGCTAGGCCTGCATATATATATATATACATATACATATACATACTTTATATATACATAAGCATATAAATATACATATAAAGTATGTATATGTATGTATATGTATATATGTATGTATGTCTATGTATATGTATGTATATATATATATATTTCAAAAATTTAAACAAAACACAACAAAAAGAAAATTTGTAGCTTATTCTTCATCAGTCAACGTTCAAAAAGATCATTATAATTTCGCGATCGACACACACACACACGCACGCACACACACACACACACACACACACACACACACACACACACACACACATATATATACATATGCACATATATATTTTATACCTCTCTGTCTGTCTGTCAGTATGTATGTTTGTATGTATCTATCTATCTATATGAAAAAATACTGGGATCCATTCATTTGACTAAAACTCCCTCAAGGTGGCGCAGCAGCATTGCCGCGGTCTAATGACTGGAATAAGTAAAAGATAAAAGATAATATATATATGTAAAGTTTCGAATAGAAAGAGGTTGCTCTTTCACGGGGTTGTATTTTATCCAAGCATACACTAGTTTAGCACCATATCGATTAATATATTTGGAATTCTTTAATTTGCGTTAGTATAAGTATTAACACTTATGTAGTTCCAGTAGTCGTTATAGATGTTTTCATCTATTCGATATATGAGAACAGGATATAAGGAAAATGGAGAGTTTGCACCCAGATAAAAAAACATCAATTTATTTATATAATAGTCAATTTCATATCGCCTACGTACGTTTCAATTTCTTACCTTCATTAATATTTTGCAGTTAAGATTGCATTATGCGTTTAAAAGGTAAAAATCTCATCAGCGTAAAAATTGACTAAAGTTCATCCCCATTCACTTCCTTCTCTACTCACCTGTGGAAGGAATAAAAATGAAAATATAGCAAGAATCCATATCAATATATTTATTTAACTTCTACTTTTTAGTTGTGTGAATTTCTGTTCTTATTGCAGTTTTTATTTATTTAGATGTATTAGTTTTATTTGTTGACAGTTTAGGCTATTATATATATATTTTAGTTAAATTAATTATTATACATTTAATGGGAGTATGGTTCACTATGTATTACACGGAAAATTATAGAAAAGAAGGAAAGCCTACCATGAAAGCACTTTAAAGGTAAGAGGAAAGAAGCTAGCACTAGTTTAAGTAGATTAATTTGGGTAATCAAGGACACAAATAAAGAATATATACTAAAGTGGGAAGTAATTAGCAGGGCAAAAGCTTATAGCACTGGAAGCAAATGATGTGACTTGTGCGTTGAGGAAATATTCCAAATTGTTACATACAAGCACAAATTAATCAGTAATTAAAGAGAAAGAAGATTTTCTTGCCCACATAGGATTAAATTTATGTTTAATAAATAAAATTAAACAGAAATCATAGAATAGATATACGTCTAGTAATTTCAAATAAATATAATTAAATACGCATTATGTGAATAAATACATAACTAGAACCTAATAATTCTATATTAATCAAATGGAAGAATGTACATTGAAACCCTTACTTTCAGCTGATTTATTAAAAAAAATATTTAATAATTATATTAGATAAATGAACGATAGAGAACATGTTATATTCATAAGGGAAAGAATATATATATATATATATATATATATATATATATAATATATGTATATTTAAAGGCTAAAAACCACTATGTGGACAGCCATATGCTAGAAGTAGATCACCTACTTCTAGCATATGGCTGTCCACATAGTGGTTTTTAGCCCTTAAAATATACACATGTATTAGAATTTTCTCTGACTTTTCAGATTTTTGTATGCTAGGCCACTGGTTTTAAATTGATATTAATTAATTTATATTCAATTTATCTCCCTCATTATATATATATATATATATATATATATATATATATATATATATATATATATATATATAATATATATTATATATTTATATACAAAGGGGTGGTTGTATGATTGTGTATAGAAGCATATATACTCAAAGGAATTCCAACTCTGTTTTCACGTTTTATTTATAATCTTATAATACGAATATAAGATATAAAATAATATAGTAAATAGAAATGAAATGAAGTATTAATTGTCTATTCTTATTGAACAAATGAAATATTAAATGTCCATTCTTATTGAACTCGTATACTTTCTTACATTTATGCGATCTACAGGTTGTGATAGTTCTGTTCATTGGTTTCAACTGTGGTTGACTGGTTAAATTTTGTCCTTTATATATGTACATATATATGTATATATGTACACACATATATATATGTATATATATATAAATATAAATATATTATATATATATTATATATATATATTATATATATATATATATATAGGAGTGGCTGTGTGGTAAGTAGCTTGCTAACCAACCACATGGTTCCGGGTTCAGTCCCACTGCGTGGCATCTTGGGCAAGTGTCTTCTGCTATAGCCCCGGGCCGACCAATGCCTTGTGAGTGGATTTGGTAGACGGAAACTGAAAGAAGCCTGTCGTATATATGTATATATATATATAAGTGTGTGTATATATAAGTGTATATATATATATAAGTGTGTGTATATATATAAGTGTGTGTATATGTTTGTGTGTCTGTGTTTGTCCCCCTAGCATTGCTTGACAACCGATGCTGGTGTGTTTACGTCCCCGTCACTTAGCAGTTTGGCAAAAGAGACCGATAAAATAAGTACTGGGCTTACAAAGAATAAGTCCCGGGGTCGATTTGCTCGACTAAAGGCGGTGCTCCAGCATGGCCGCAGTCAAATGACTGAAACAAGTAAAAGAGTAAAAGAGTAAAAGAGTATATATGTGTGTGTGTGTGTGTGTGCGTGTGTGCGTGTTTGTGTGCATATATATATATATATATATATATATATATGTACACGTATATATGAGTGTATGTATATATATGTATATCAAAATAAGCAACAAGAATGACTCCGGTATATATATGTATATATATGAGTGTATCTGGAGAATTTCCTCAACGCACAAGTCACATCATTTGCTTCCAGCGCTATAAGCTTTTGCCCTGCTAATTACTTCCCACTTTAGTGTATATGAGTGTATATATATGTATATATGAGTGTATTTAATAAATTTTTAAAAAATAAAAATATATTTGAATAAGCACTTCGTGACTGCTAAAATAGATATAGGAAATAATCTTAAAATGAAACGTACCATAACCATTTGCAAATAGGCTAACTCCATACTTTAAATATATAATAAATTATTTAACTAAAAATATCTATAATAGCTTAAACTGTCAAAAATAGGACTAATACAACTAAATAAATAAAAATTGTAATAAGAATTGAAATAAATAAATATATTGATTTGCATTCTGCTAATATATATATATATATATATATAATATATATATATTTATATAATTTAGAGAAAAACCTCTCTTAAACAATTCATAATGAAAGATGTTATTCACACCATATAGAAAACATATACTATAAAAACCTTATTCTAAACATCAACAAAGTACAAATAAATAAATAAATAGTAAATAGTAGTAAAAAGACTACGCGCGTTTCGTGCCTATATTTACTACTATTTACTATTTATTGTTTTTGTACTTGTTGATGTTTAGAATAAAGTTTTTATAGTATATGTTTTCTATATGGTGTGAATAACATCTTTCATTATTGAATTGTTTGATAGAGGTTTTTTTTCTAAATTATATATATATATATATATATCATATATTGTGAAATTTGATTTAAAATTACTAAATTGATTTTTCCCTGAAAGTTTGAAATTATATTCCCTACTATTATATATATATATATATATATATATTATATATATATAATATATATATAGATATATATATATATATATATATATATATATATATATATATATCCATTTTTATTCCTTGCACAGGTGAATAGAGAAGGGAGTGGTAACCAGCCTTTATAAAACCGATCTAAATTCCATTGAGGTGAATGGTAGTATGACCCAGTTCCTCAAAACCACAACTAGACCATTGTCCACCGTTGTCGTAGTTTAGCAGCCCCAATCTATTAGAAAGGAATCCAAGAGATGCTCAATGCTGACCCAAACAGACACACAAACACATGCTGCTATTGCAGTTAGTAAGCAACTCTTCATCCATTAGGATGGGGATGAATTTTAGTCAGTTTTTGCCCTGATGTTCAAATTCTCCATTTTCACTCTCTCTCTCTCTCTCTCTCTCCTCTCTCTCTCTCTCTCTCTCTCTCTCTCTATATATATATAATATATATATATATATATATATATATATTTATATAATTTAGAGAAAAACCTCTCTTAAACAATTCAATAATGAAAGATGTTATTCACACCATATAGAAAACATATACTATAAAAACCTTATTCTAAACATCAACAAAGTACAAATAAATAAATAAATAGTAAATAGTAGTAAAAAGACTACGCGCGTTTCGTGCCTATATTTACTACTATTTACTATTTATTGTTTTTGTACTTTGTTGATGTTTAGAATAAAGTTTTTATAGTATATGTTTTCTATATGGTGTGAATAACATCTTTCATTATTGAATTGTTTGATAGAGGTTTTTTTTCTAAATTATATAATATATATATATATCATATATTGTGAAATTTGATTTAAAATTACTAAATTGATTTTTCCCTGAAAGTTTGAAATTATATTCCCTACTATTATATATATATATATATATATATATATATATATATATATATATATATATATATATATATATATATATATATATATTATATATATATATATGTATGTATATATAATTGCAGTCTTGTGCTACTGATGGTAAGTTACTATTGATAGCATATAATTCGTTACATCCCGTCGAATAATCGAGTCGTTGGCGACTAAAGCGGCTACCTCATCAAGCTTGCTTGGTGAGGTGGGTGAAAAACAAAACCCGTGAAAGGGCGTAGGAACACAAGAGAGTCAACGGTCATCCAATATAGTCAAGGAAGGACTGTGACCAAACGAAGATAATCAGCCTAGGGAAAGGCAGTCTAGGAAAGACAGTCATTGAGATACATGAAAAAAAAAATGTTCAGCAAAGTCTGCAGTCAGCTGATACCATTTTGTACAGAAAAAATTATGACATAAGGGCGGCGAGCTGGCAGAAACGTTAGCACGCCGGGCGTAATGCTTAGCAGTATTTCGTCCGCCGGTACATTCTGATTTCAAATTCCGCCGAGGCCGACTTTGCCTTTCATCCTTTCGGGGTCGATAAATTAAGTACCATTTACGCACTGGGATCGATGTAATCGACTTAATCCGTTTGTCTGTTCTTGTTCGTCAACTCTGTGTTTAATCCACTTGTGGGTAGTAAAGAAA
This sequence comes from Octopus sinensis, assembly GCF_006345805.1. Lineage (NCBI taxonomy): Eukaryota > Metazoa > Mollusca > Cephalopoda > Octopoda > Octopodidae > Octopus > Octopus sinensis. The sequence goes on along the minus strand of NW_021829662.1, from coordinate 25,144 downwards.
TAGGTACACGTGTCTGTGGAATGTTCAGCCATTAATTTCACGAGCAGGCTGTTCTGTTGATCGGAACAATTGGATCATACATCGTCGTAACCGACTGAGTGCCAGTCTTGTATGCATCTACATACATGCATACATGCATGCATA
>NW_021829662.1:5000-20000 GCF_006345805.1 Octopus sinensis | reverse complement strand
GTGTCATATGAAATTGTCAGCCATAATTATGACCCTAGAATCGATCTATTGCATTTCAATCTGTTTTAGGGTTAGGGGTGGGGGGGAAGGGTATCTTTTTTTCTTCACAAATGTAAATAAACCCAATCTGTTTCTTAAACGAGGGACATATTCATACGGCACAGAATGCTTTTTAACTCAATAGACGTCACTGATTGGTTGAAATTGCAGAAATTAAAAAAAAAAATCTTACAAACTATAGAATTTTCTCAATAAAGCCAAGAGAAAAAGATGTTTTATAAACACATTCTACCAGTATACGAAGTTTAAAATTTTTTAGTTAGAAATTATGTTAAAAACTGCCGTTCAAACCGAAAAGATCCGAATATTGTATTAGTATTTTGGGGTTATTGTGACCCGGGATGTTATAGTACTGTCCTGTTTTGCTGTAGTGTTGTTGTAATGTTTTGGAATGTAGTGCGGCGTTTTGTGAAGCATCTGAATTGGATGTTGCTTGGCTGCGAGTTATGTCATGTTTCCTTTTTGTAGTCATTGCAATTTATCGAGGACTGATTGGGTTCCCAGGTAGGGATTAAGTCGATTAAATCGACCCCAGTGCGAAACTGGTAATTTATTTATCGACCCCGAAAGGATGAGGGCCAAAATCGACTTCGGCGGAATTTGAACTCAGAACACAAGGACAGACGAAATACCTATTTCTTTATTACCCACAAGGGGCTAAACACAGAGGGGACAAACAAGGACAGACATAGGTATTAAGTCGATTACATCGACACCAGTGCGTAACTGGTACTTAATTTATCGACCCCGAAAGGATGAGGGGCAAAGTCGACCTCGGCGGTATTTGAACTCAGAACACAAGGACAGACGAAATACCGCTAAGCATTTCGCCCGGCGCGCTAACGTTTCTGCCAGCTCGCCGCCTTGTCCAATACGTAGATATCGAGGGAGAAGCCTAGACGTCAGGAGCACAGCTGGGCAGCAGTCAGAGAAGGGTTGAGTAGAAAGCATCCGAACGTGCGACATAACGTGCGTCTATGGGGATATTTGATAGAATTAAAGATTTAAGAGTTCTGGAGTGTGTGTATAAGGATGATTGGTTAGACTTGGTGTTTATAAGAAAGGTGGAGGCGCAATGGCCCAGTGGTTAGGGCAGCGGACTCACGGTCTGAGGATCGCGGTTTCGATTCCCAGATCGGGCGTTGTGAGTGTTTATTGAGCGAAAACACCTAAAAAGCTCCACGTGGCTCCGGCAGGGGATGGTGGTGATCCCTGCTGTACTCTTTCATCACAACTTTCTCTCACTCTTTCTTCGTGTTTCTGTTGTACCTGTATTTCAAAGGGCCAGCCTTGTCACACTCTGTGTCACGCTGAATCTCCCCGAGAACTACGTTAAGGGTACACGTGTCTGTGGAGTGCTCAGCCACTTTCACGTTAATATCACGAGCAAGCTGTTCCGTTGATCGTATCAGCTGGGACCTTCATCGTCGCAACCGACGGAGTGCTCCTATTATAAGAAAGATTTTTAGGGCATGGATGGCAATCATTGTTAGAATGACTGTGTATAGGACTTTTAGGGTATGTTTATGAGGGTGCTGGGTTGAATTAGTGATTTTAAGATTCTTAGGGTGTGTCTATGAGGCTGATTGTTATAATTAATGTTTATTGTATTTGTATTGTATAGTAGGGTTAAGGGAGTGAGGTAGAGGTGTTCTCTCTAGTGTTGTAGTCAACCCCTTCTTAAGAATGGGCACACAGAACTGTTGCCCAGAGAAATTACGGGTCCTAGGGCCTAATTTTGGACTATGTATGTTACGGCTTGCTGTCAGTAAATAAATGCTATAGGGCCCAGAGCACTGATTTGCCCGGGGGCGTCACAGGGCTAGGGGCCCAATTTTGGACTATGTGTGCTGTGGCTTGCTTTCAATAAATAAATGCTATAGGGCCCAGCACATTGATGTGCCCGAGGGCCACACGGGGCTAGGAGCCCAATTTTGAACTATATATGCTATGGCTTTCTGTCAATAAATAAGTGCTATAGGGCCCAGCGCACTGATTTGCCCGGGGGCGTCACAAGGCTAGGGACCCAATTTTGAACTATGTATTCTGTGGCTTGCTGTCAATAAATAAGTGCTTTAGGGCCCAGCACATTGATGTGCCCGAGGGCCACACGGGGCTAGGTGCCCAATTTGAACTATGTATGCTGTAGCTTTCTGTCAATAAATAAGTGCTATAGGGCCCGGTGCAGTGATTTGCTTAGAGGCCTAACAAGTGTAGGGGCCCAATTCTGATCTATGTATGCTGGGGTTTGCTGATAGCAAATAGATATTATTGATTTGCCCGGGGGGCATAAGACGGCCCTGGTTGTAGTAGTATTCTAACAGCAATATTATTTGGGGGTAGAATTAGTGCTTAATGGATATTGCGATATGTCATTGACGATGGTCGAAGAGTTAGTGTTTAAAGGGTTTTTAGGTCATGTCAGTGAGGTCATTGGTAGAATTTATGTTTAAGAATGTTTAAGATGAGTCTAAGGAATCTAGGACATTAACCCCCACCCATGGAATATAACCCCTGCCCAAGGACAATTACCTCCCGAGGACAAGAGATGATGATTTAAAACTTCTTAATATATTGGAGAGGGAGTAATTAACCAAACTGGACAATTGTCCTAGGGGGGTAGTTGTCCTAGGTGGGGGTGTAATTGTCCTGATATGGAGTCTAAGAGGTAACTACGACAGCTTTAGCCTATATGCTCTTCCACTGTTAAGATGATAGGGTCCAATTTGAAGGAGGTGTGTTTGCTATTTCTAGAATGTTTAGCGACCACGCTGTTTAATTTCTTTGTGAGGGTAACGATTCTTCCAGACACTAGATGTTATAAATGTCTGTGTAGGACTTTTCTCAGACCCTGGATTTATTTGGTTTTTGGAAATTATAATTTTCATAATTGATATAATGTTGTTCTTTTGCATTGTTGATATCGTGACATTGTGAAGACAACCCTTGTTGCATTTGTGCTATGGCTGATATGGTGTTGATGTGGTGATGTTCATGCTACGGCGTTGCTGTTGCTGTATGGCTGTTGTAGTGTTGTTATAATACTGATGTTATGCTTCTATATTACTGATGTGTTGATATTTTTTGTTGTGGGATTGTGGGTTTATTAGTTATTAATGGTGTGATGTTGATGTTGGGGTGCAGCCGTTGTGACATTGATGTCGGCCTGCTGCTGCTGGTGAGCTGTTGATGTTTGGGCAGCTGCTGTTGTGTTGCTGATGTTGGAGTGGTACTGTTGTGATGGGGAGTTGCTCCTGCACTGTTGCTGTTGGGTGCTGCTGTTGTTACGATGATAATGTTGAAGTGCAGCTGTTGAAATGTTGACGACGGAATGCTGCTGTGATGATGTTTGAGGCTGGCATGGTGGAGTTGTGAAGTTGATGCTGGCATGGTGGAGTTGTGATGTTGATGCTGGCATGGTGGAGTTGTAATGTTGATGCTGGCATGGTGGAGTTGTGATGTTGATGCTGGCATGGTGGAGTTGTGAAGTTGATGCTGGCATGGTGGAGTTGTGAAGTTGATGCTGGCATGGTGGAGTTGTGAAGTTGATGCTGGCATGGTGGAGTTGTGAAGTTGATGCTGGCATGGTGGAGTTGTGAAGTTGATGCTGGCATGGTGGAGTTGTAATGTTGATGCTGGCATGGTGGAGTTGTGATGTTGATGCTGTGGAGCTACTTTAGTAATGTTCATGCTGGGGTATTGCTGATCTGATGTTGATGTTGTGATGCTGATGTTTGATTTGCAGCTGTTGTGGTGCTGATGCTGGAGAGCTGTTGTTGTAATGCTGATGTTATGAATTAGATTTTGAGATGCGGCTGTTGTGATGTTGACTTCGGGTCGGCAATTATTAATATGTTGGCGTCGGAGTGCTGGGGTTGCGATGCTGATGTTGGCGTGCTGGCGTTGTGTTGTTGATAGTAGAATGCTGCTGCTGTGATGCAGATGTTGCATTTCTGTTGTGATGTCGATGTTAGGAAGCTGCTTTTGCGATGTTGACGTTGGGATGCTGCTGTAGTAAAGCTGATGTTGAGGGGTCTAGTGTTGTGATGTTGATGTTGGATGCTACTGTAGTGAAGTTCATGTTGGGAAGCTGACATTGTTAAGTTGATGCTGGGTTGCTAGCATTGTATTGCTGATGCTGGTGAGCAGTAAATTTTGATGTGGCACTATTGTGATGCTGCATATGAGATACTATTGTTGCGATGCTGATATTGGGGAGTTACAGTTATGATGTTGATATGGTGGGGCTGTTTCTCTGATGATGATGTTGGAGGAGCTGGTGTGATGTTGGGGGTGCTGTTGTGGTATCGGGGGTGCTGATGTGATGTTGGGGTGCTGGTGTGATATTGGGTGTGCTGGTGTGATGCTAGGGGTGCTGGTGTGATGTTGGGGGAGCTGGTATGATGTTGGGGGTGCTGTTGTGACGTTGGGGGTGCTAGTGTGACGTTGTGGGTACTGGTATGATGTTGGGGGTGCTAGTGTGATGCTGGGAGAGCTGGTGTGATGTTGGAGGTGCTGTTGTGACGTTGGGGGTGCTTGTGTGATGTTGGGGTGCTGGTGTGATGTTGGGGGTGCTGGTGTGATGTTGGTGGTTGCTGGTGTGATGTTGGTGGTGGTGCTGGTGTGATGTTGGGGTGCCCGTGTGATTTTGGGGGTGCTGGTGTGTTGTTGGAGGTGATGGTGTGATGTCGGAGGTGCTGTTGTGATGTTGGGGGTGCCGGTGTGATGTTAGCGGTTCTGGTATGATGTTGTGGGTGCTGATGTGATGTTGGGTGTGCTGTTGTGATGTTGAAGGTTCTGGTATGATTTTTGGGGCGCTGTTGTGATATTGGGAGTGCTGTTATGATGTTGGGGGTGCTGTTGTGATGTTGGAGATGCTGGTATGATGTTGTAGGTGCTGGTGTGATGTTGCGAGTGCTGTAGTGATGTTGGGGGTGCTGTTGTGATGTGGGAGGTGCTTGTGTAATGTTGGGGGCGCTGCTGTGATGTTGGAGGTTCTGGTGTGATGTTGGGGGTGCTGGAGTGATGATGGAGGTGCTGGTGTGATGTTAGCGGTTGTTGTGTGTGCTGGTGTGATGTTGGATGTGTGGTTGTGATGATGGGGGTTCTCGTATGATTTTGGGGGTGCTGGTGTGATGTTGTGTGTACTCTTGTGATGTTGCAGATGTTGCTGTGATGTTGGGAGTGCTTGCGTGATGTGATGTTGGGGGTACTATTGTGAAGATGCGGAAGCTGGTGTGATTTTGAGAGAGCTGGTGTGATGTTGGGAGTCCTAGTTTGATGTTGGGGGTGGTGGTGTAATGTTGGGGTTGCTGGTACGATGTTGGGGGTGCTAGTGTGAATATGGGGGTGATTGTGTGATATTGGGGGTGCTTAAGTGATGTAGGGAGTACTGTTGTGATATTGCGGTTGCTGGCGTGATGTTGGGGTCATGATGTGGTTTTGAGAGAGCTAGTGTAATGTTGGGGGTGCTGGTGTGATATTTGGGGGTGCTGGAGTGATGTTGGGGGTGCTGGTGTTATGTTGAGGGTGCTGGTGTGATTTTGGGGGTGCTGGTGTGATTTTGGGGGTGCTGTTGTGATGTCGGGGTTGCTGGTGTGATGTTGGGAGTGCTGGTGAGATGTTGGGTGTGCTGCTGTGATGTCGGGGATTCTGGTGTGATGTTGGGGGTGTTGTTGTGATGTTGAGAGTGCTTGTGTGATGTTCGGGGTGCTGGTGTGATGTTGGTGGTGCTGGTGTGATGTTGAGTGTGCTGGTGTGATGTTGGATGTGGTGGTGTGATGTTAGGGGTACCAATGTGATGTTGGGGTTGCTGGTGTGATGTTTGGGGTGCTGTTGTGATGTTGGGGGTGCTGGTGTGATGTTGGGTGTGCTGGTGTGATGTTGGATGTGGTGGTGTGATGTTAGGGGTACCGTTGTGATGTTGGGGTTGCTGGTGTGATGTTGGGGGTGCTGTTGTGATGTTGAGAGTGCTTGTGTGATATTCGAGGTGCTGGTGTGATGTTGGGGGTGCTGGTGTGATGTTGGGGTGCTTTTGTGATGTTGAGAGTGCTTGTGTGATGTTCGGGGTGCTGGTGTGATTTTGGGGGTGCTGGTGTGATTTTGGGGGTGCTATTGTGATGTTGGGGGTGCTGTTGTGATGTTGGGGTTGCTGTTGTGATGTTGGGGGTGCTGGTGTGATTTTGGGTGTGCTGGTGTGATGTTGGGTGTGCTGGTGTGATGTTGAGGGTGCTGGTGTGATGTTGGGGGTGCTGTTGTGATGTTGGATGTGCTGGTGTGATGTTGGGGTTGCTGGTGTGATGTTGGGGGTACTGTTGTGATGTTGGGGGTGCTGGTGTGATGTTGGGGGTGCTGGTGTGATGTTGGGGGTACTGTTGTGATGTTGGGGGTGCTGGTGTGATGTTGGGGGTGCTAGTGTGATGTTGGGGGTGCTGGTGTGATGTTGGGGGTGCTGTTGTGATGTTGGGCGTACTGGTGTGATGTTGGGGGTGCTGATGCGATTTTGGGTGTGCTGGTGTATTGTTGGTGGTGCTGGTTTTCATGTTGGGGGTTGCTGGTGAGATAGGGAGAGTGCTTGTGTGATGCTGGCAGTTCTTGTGTGAGTTGGGTGTGCTGTTGTGATGTCGGATGTGCTAGCGTGATGTTGGGGGTACTGTTGTGATGTCAGGGTTGCTGGTGTGATATTGGGGGTGCTGTTGTGATGTTGGGGGTGCTGGTGTGATGTTCAAGTTACTGTTATGAAGTCGGGGTTGCTGGTGTGTTGTTGGGGGTGCTGTTGTGATAGTGGGGGTGTTGGTGATAGTGGGGATATTGGGGGTGCTGTTGTGATGTCGAGTTTGCTGCTGTGATGTTGAGGGTGCTGGTGTAATATAGTGGGGAGAGGCTGGTGTGATGTTGGGGGTGCTGGTGTGATGTTGGGGGTTTCTGGTGTGATGTTAAGGTTCCTGTTGTGATGTTGGGGTTTCTGGTGTGATTTTGAGAGTGCTGTTGTGATATCGGGATTGCTAGTGTGATGTTGGGGGTGCTGGTGTGATGTTGGGGTGCTTTAGTGATGTCTGGGTTGCTGGTGTGATGTTGGGGGTGCTGTTGTGATGTCGTGGTTGCTGTTGTGATGTTGGGGGTGCTGGTGTGATATGGAGAGTGCTAGTATGATGTTGGCGGTGCTTGCGTGATGTTGGGGGGTGCTGGTGTGATGTTGGGGGTGGTGTTGTGCTGATGTGAATGCTGGTGTGATGTTAAGGATGATGGTATGATGTTGGGGGTAATGGTGTGATTGTGAGAGTGCTTGTGTGATATTGGGGGTGCTTGTGTAATGGGGGTGATTGTGAGAGTTGCTGGCGTGAAATTAGGGGTGCTTGTGTAATGTTGGCGTGTTGTTGTGAGGTCGGGGTCGGTAGTGTGATGTCGGGGGTGCTAGTGTGATGTTGGGGCTGCTGGTGTGATGTTGGGGGTGCTGGTGTAATGTTGAGTGTGCTAGTGTAATATTGGGGGTGCTAGTGTGAATTTGGGAGTGCTGGTGTGATGTTGGGGATGATATTGTGATGTTCAGAGTGCTGGTGTGATGTTGGGGGTGCTAGTGTGATGTTGAGAGTGCTCGTGTGATGTTGGGGGTGCTGGTGTGATGTTGGGGGTGCTAGTGTGATGTTGAGAGTTCTGGCGTGATTCTAGAGGTGCTACTTTGATGTTGAGAGTACTGGTGTGATGTTGGGTGTGCTAGTGTGATGTTGAGAGTGCTGGTGTGATGTTGGGGGTGCTGCTGTGAGTTTGGGGATGCTAGTGTTATGTTGAGAGTGCCGGTGTGATGTTGGGGATAATAGTGTGATGTTCGGAGTGCTGGTATGATGTTGGTAGTGCTATTGTGATGTTGGGGGTGCTGGTGTGATGTTGAGAGTTCTGGTTTTATGTTGAGGATGCTAGTGTGATGTTGGGGTTTTTTGTGTAATGTTGGGGCTGCTGGTGTGATGTTGGGGGTGGTGTTGTGTTGATGTGGATGATGTTGTGATGTTGGGGGTGCTGGTGTGATGTTGGGTGTGCTGGTGTGATGTTGAGAGTGCTTATGTTATGTAGGGGTTGCTGGTGTGATGTTGGGTGTGCTGGTGTAATGTTGGCGTTAGTGTTGTGTTGACGGGGTTGCTGGTGTGATTTTGGGGGTGGTTTTGTGCTGATTTGGGTGCTGGTGTGATGATGGGGGTGCTGGTGTGATGTCGGGGTTGCTATGTGTGATGTTGAGAGTGCTTGTGTGATGTTGGGGGTACTGGTGTGATGTTGGTGGTGCTGGAGAGATGTTGGGGGGCTGGTGTGAGCTTGGATTACTCTTGTGATCTCAGGGGTGCTGGTGTGACGTTGGAGGTTCTGGTGTGATGTTGTGGGTACTGTTGTGATGTTGGGTGTGCTGGTGTGTTGTTGGTGTTACTCTTGTGATGTTGTTGTTTCTGGTGTGATGTTGGGGGTACTGGTGTGATGTTGTGTGTGCTGGTGTTATGTTAGGGTGCTGCTGTGATGTTTGGGGTGTAGGTGTGATGTGGGGGGTGCTGTTGTGATGTCGGGGTTGCTGGTGTGATGTTGGGGGTGCCAGTGTGATGTTGGGTGTGCGATGTCGGTGTTGCTGTTGTGATATTGGGGGTGCTAGTGTGATGTTGGGGTGTTGGTGTGATGTTGAGATTGCTGGTGTGATGTTATAGGTGCTGTTGTGATGTTGGAGGTGCTGTTGTGATGTTGAGAGTGCTGGTGTGATTGTAGGTGTGCCGGTGTGATGTTGGTGTTGCTGTTGTGATATTGACAGTGCTAGTGTTATGTTGGGGGTGCTTTAGTGATGTTGAGAGTGCTAGTGTGATGTTGGGGGTGCTGTTGTGATGTCGGGGTTGCTGTTGTGATGTTGGGAGTGCTGGTGTGATGTTGGGGCTGCTGGTGTGATGTTGGGGTTCCTTGTGTGATGTTGGGGGTGCTGTTGTGATGTTGGAGGTACTGTTGTGGTGTTGAGAGTGCTGTTGTGATGTTGGGGGTGCTGTTGTAATGTTGGGAGTGCTGGTGTGATTTTGGATGTGCTGGTGTGATGTCGGGGGTGCTGGTGTGATATTTGGGGTGCTGATGTGATTTCGGCGGTTCTGGTATGATGTTGGGGGTGCTGTTGTAATGTCGGGGTTGCTGGTGTGATGTTGGGGTTGCTGGTGTGATGTTGAGAGTGCTGTTGTGATGTTGGGAGTGCTGTTGTGATGTTGGGGGTGCTGGTGTGATGTTGTGAGTGCTGGCGTGATGTTGGGCGTGCTGGCGTGATGTTGAGAATGCTGGTGTGATGTTGGGGCTGCTGTTGTGATTTCGTGGTTCCTGTTGTGATGTTGGGGGTGCCGGTGTGATGTTGGTGGTGCTCGTGTGATGTTGAGTATGCTCGTGTGATGTTGGAGGTGCTGGTGTGATGTTGGGAGTGCTGTTGTGATGTTGGGGGTGCTGTTGTGATGTTGGGGGTGCTGGTGTGATGTTGGATGTGCGGGTGGGAATTTGGGGGTGCTGGTGTGATGTTGTAGGGCTGGTGTGATTTGGGGGGGGTGTGATGTTGGGTGTGCTAGTGTGATGTTGAGAGTGCTGGTGTAATGTTGTGGGGAGGAGCTGGTGTGATGTTGGGGGTGCTGGTGTGATGTTGAAGGTGCTGTTGTGATGTCGGGGTTGCTGTTGTTCTGATGTGTGTGCTAGTGTGATGTTTGTGGTGCTGGTGTGATGTTGTAGGTACAGGTGTGATGTTGGAGGTGCTGTTGTGATGTTGGGGGTGGTGTTGTGATGTTGGAGGTGCTGTTGTGATGTTGAGAGTGCTGTTGTGATGTTGGGGGTGCTATTGTGATGTTGGGGGTGCTGGTGTGATGTTGGATGTGCTGGTGTGATGTTGGGGGTGCTGGTGTGATATTTGGGGTGCTGATGTGATTTTGGCGGTTCTGGTATGATGTTGGGGGTTCTAGTGTGATGTTGTGGGTGCTGGTGTGATGTTGGGAGTGCTGGTATGATGTTGGGGGTGCTAGTGTGCTGTTGAGAGTGCTGATGTGATGTTGGGGGTGCTGTTGTGATTTCGGGGTGGCTGTTATGATGTTGGGGGTGCTGGTGTGATGTTGAGAGTGCTAGTGTGATGTTGGGGGTGCTGGTGTGATGTTGGGAGTGCTCGTGTGATGTTGAGAGTGCTGGTGTGATGTTGGAGGTGCTGTTGTGATGTCGGGGTTGCTGGTGTGATGTTGAGAGTGCTGGTATGATGTTGGGGGTGCTAGTGTGCTGTTGAGAGTGCTGATGTGATGTTGGGGGTGCTGTTGTGATTTCGGGGTGGCTTTGTGATGTTGGGGGTGCTGATGTGATTTTGAGAGTGCTGGTATGATGTTCGGGATGCTAGTGTGATGTTGAGAGTGCTGATGTGATGTTGGGGGTGCTGTTGTGATGTTGGGTGTGCTGGTGTGTTGTTGGTGTTACTCTTATGATGTTGTTGTTTCTGGTGTGATGTTGTGTGTGCTGGTGTGATGTTCTGTTGTGATGTTGTGTGTGCTGGTGTGATGTTCTGTTGTGATGTTGTGTGTGCTGGTGTGATGTCAGGGTTGCTGGTGTTATGTTGGGTGTGCCAGTGTGATGTTGGGAGTTCTGGTGTGATGTTGGGGGTGCTGTGGTGATGTCGGGGTTGCTGTTGTGATGTTGGGGATGCTAGTGTGATGTTGGGAGTGCTGGTGTGATGTTGGGTGTGCTGTTGCGATGTCGGTGTTGCTGTTGTGATATTGTGGGTGCTAGTGTGATGTTGGAGGTGCTGGTGTGATGTTGAGAGTGCTGGTGTGATGTTGGAGGTGCTGTTGTGATGTTGGAGGTGCTGTTGTGATGTTGAGAGTGCTTGTGGGATTTTAGGGGTGCCGGTGTGATGTTGTGGGTGCTGTTGTAATGTTGGAGATGCTGGTGTGATGTTGGAGGTGTTGTTGTGATATTGACAGTGCTAGTGTTATGTTGGGGGTGCTTTAGTTATGTTGGGGTTGCTGTTGTGATGTTGGGGGGTTCTGGTGTGATGTTGAGAGTGCTAGTGTGATGTTGAGGGTGCTGTTGTGATGTCGGGGTTGCTGTTGTGATGTCGGGAGTGCTAGTGTGATGTTGTGGGTGCTGTTTTGGTTTGGAGGTGCTGGTGTGATGTTGAGAGTGCTGCTGTTATGTTGAGAGTGCTGATGTGATGTTGGGTGTCCTGGTGTGATGTTGGGGGTGCTGTTGCTATGTTGGTGATGCTGGTATGATGTTGAGAGTGCTGGTGCGATGTTGGAGGTGCTGTTGTGATGTCGGGGTCGCTGGTGTGATGTTGGGGTTACTGGTGTGTTATTAAGAGTACTAGTGTGAAGTTGGGGGTGCTTTCGTGATATTGGGGGTGGTGTTGTGCTGATGTGGGTGCTGGTGTGATGTTGGGGGTGCTGTTGTGATGTCGGTGTTGTTGTTCTTCTCATGTGGGTGCTAGTGTGATGTTGGGGGTGCTGTTGCGATGTCGGTGTTGCTGTTGTGATATTGGGGGTGCTAGTGTGATGTTGAGTGTGCTGGTGTGATGTTGAGTGTGCTGGTGTGATGTTGGAGGTGCTGGTGTGGTGTTGAGTGTGCTGGTGTGATGTTGAGTGTGCTGGTGTGATGTTGGGGGTGCTGGTGTGATGTTGAGTGTGCTGGTGTGATGTTGGGGGTGCTGGTGTGATGTTGAGTGTGCTGGTGTGATGTTGTGTGTGCTGGTGTGATGTTGGGTGTGCTGGTGTGATGTTGAGAGTGCTGGTGTGATGTTGGAGGTGCTCGTGTGATGTTGTGAGTGCTGGTGTGATGTTGGGGTTGCTGGTGTGATGTTGAGAATGCTGTTGTGATGTTGGGAGTGCTGGTGTGATATTTGGGGTGCTGATGTGATGTTGGGGGTGCTGTTGTGATGTTGGGTGTGCTGGTGCGTTGTGGGTGTTACTCATGTGATGTTGTTGTTTCTGGTGTGATGTTGGGGGTACTGGTGTGATGTCAGTGTTGCTGGTGCGATGTCAGGGTTGCTGATGTGAAGTTGGGGGTGCTGGTGTGATTTTGAGAGTGCTGGTGTGATGTTAAGTATGCTGTTGTGATGTTGAGAGTGCTGTTGTGATGTTGTGGGTGCTGTTGTGATGTTGGAGGTGCTGTTGTGATGTTGAGAGTGCTGTTGTGATGTTGGGCGTGCTGTTGTGATGTTGGGGGTGCTCGTGTGATGTTGGATGTGCTGGTGTGATGTTGGGGGTGCTGTTGTGATGTTGAGGGTGCTGGTGTGATGTTGGATGTGCTGGTGTGATGTTGGGGCTGCTGTTGTGATTTCGTGGTTGCTGTTGTGATGTTGGGGGTGCTGTTGTGATGTTGAGGGTGCTGGTGTGATGTTGGATGTGCTGGTGTGATGTTGGGGCTGCTGTTGTGATTTCGTGGTTGCTGTTGTGATGTTGGGGGTGCTGTTGTGATGTTGGGGGTGCTGTTGTGATGTTGGAGGTGCTGGTGTGATGTTGGATGTGCTGGTGTGATGTTGGGGGTGCTGGTGCGATTTTGGGGGTGCTGGCGTGATACTTGGGGTGCTGATGTGATTTTGGCGGTTCTGGTATGATGTTGGGGGTGCTAGTGTGATGTTGGGGTGCTGGTGTGATGTTGGGGGTGCTGTTGTTATGTTGGAAGTGCTGGTGTGATGTTGAGAGTGCTGGTGTGATGTTGGGTGTGCTGTTGTGATGTTGGGGGTGTTGGTGTGATGTTGGGGGTGCTGTTGTGATGTTGAGAGTGCTGGTGTGATGTTAAGAGTGTTAGTGTGATTTTGGGGGTGCTGGTGTGATATTTGGGGTGCTGATGTGATTTTGGGGGTTCTGGTATGATTTTGGGGGTGCTAGTGTGATGTTGGGGTGCTGGTGTGATGTTGGGTGCGCTGGTATGATGTTGGGAGTGCTAGTGTGCTTTTGAGAGTGCTGAAGTGATGTTGAGAGTGCTGGTGTGATGTTGGGGGAACTGTTGTGATTTCGGTGTTTCTGTTGTGATTTTGGGCTGCCGGTTTGATGTTGGTGGTGCTCGTGTGATGTTTAGTGTGCTTATGTGATGTTGGGGTGCTGGTCGGTATTTGGGGTGCTGGTCGATATTTGGGGTGTTGATGTGATTTTGGTCGTTCCGGTATGACTTTGGGTGTGCTAGTGTGATGTTGGTGGTGCTCGTGTGATGTTTAGTGTGCTTATGTGATGTTGGGGTGCTGGTCGGTATTTGGGGTGCTGGTCGATATTTGGGGTGTTGATGTGATTTTGGTCGTTCCGGTATGACTTTGGGGGTGCTAGTGTGATGTTGGTGGTGCTCGTGTGATGTTTAGTGTGCTTATGTGATGTTGGGGTGCTGGTCGGTATTTGGTGTGCTGGTCGATATTTGGGGTGTTGATGTGATTTTGGTCGTTCCGGTATGACTTTGGGGGTGCTAGTGTGATGTTGGTGGTGCTCGTGTGATGTTTAGTGTGCTTATGTGATGTTGGGGTGCTGGTCGGTATTTGGGGTGCTGGTCGATATTTGGGGTGTTGATGTGATTTTGGTCGTTCCGGTATGACTTTGGGGGTGCTAGTGTGATGTTGGTGGTGCTCGTGTGATGTTTAGTGTGCTTATGTGATGTGGGGTGCTGGTCGGTATTTGGGGTGCTGGTCGATATTTGGGGTGTTGATGTGATTTTGGTCGTTCCGGTATGACTTTGGGGGTGCTAGTGTGATGTTGGTGGTGCTCGTGTGATGTTTAGTGTGCTTATGTGATGTTGGGGTGCTGGTCGGTATTTGGTGTGCTGGTCGATATTTGGGGTGTTGATGTGATTTTGGTCGTTCCGGTATGACTTTGGGGGTGCTAGTGTGATGTTGGGGGTGCCGGTGTGATGTTGGGATTCTGCTGTTGTGATATTGTAAGTGGGATACTGTTTTTATGATACAGATGTGTGTTTCTGTCTTGATGTTAATGTTAGGATTCCTGTGTTGTGATTTCGAAGTGCTGCTGTTGCATTCTTTGTATTGGTCTACTGTTGTTCTGATGTCGATGTTTTGATATTGATGCGCAAGTCCTTTTATCGTGATGTTTGATATCGGGGTACTTCTCTTGAGATGTTAATAGGATGCTGCTTTTGTGAAGCTGATGTTACGTGATGTTTTTGTAATCTCTATGCAGGGGTCGTGCAGTTGTGATGTCAATGTTGTATTTTTATTACTTCGATTCTATATTAGCGGTGCAACTTTTGATGTTGTGGTGTTGCCACCAGAGGAAAACACCCTACATATCTTATACATCCGGGCACCACAACACAGTGCAATACTTCACTTAAATGTAACAACACATTACACAATACATAATCAGAAAACTTTGCAACTGAAAGTAGCAGAAAACTTTTGAAATATGATAAAGTGGAAGTATTCAAAAATAAGAATTATTTTGTATCTTTCTGTTTTGAAAAATAAAAAAATTATTTTAATGTTAATTATTGTTTCTACGTTGAATTACATTTATATGGTTGTAGAACTGAAAACGAGGTAATTTCTACTCTTCTCCTCTGGAAGCCATCTGCTCGCGATACCAGAGGGCGCAACCCTCCTACCCTGATGTAATCTCCAGGGACACAGGCATCCAGCAACAGGACCATCGAAGGTTACATTTGATCCGATCAACGGAATAACCTGCTCATGAAATTAACGTGGAAGTGGCTGAGCACTCCACAGACACACGTACCCTTAACGTAGTTCTCAGGCAGATTCAGCTGACAAACACTATGTCAAGGCTGGCCCTTCAAATATCAGCTACAACTTATTTTTGCCAGCTGAGTGGACTGGAGCAACGTGAAATAAAGCGTCCTGCTGAAGAACACAACGCACCGGTGGAGGTACATGGCTTAGTGGTTAGAGCAGCGGACTCGCGGTCGAGGGACCGCGGGTTCGAATCTCAGACCGGGCGATGTGTGTGTTTATGAGCGAAA